>NW_008608951.1:70756-102513 GCF_000691845.1 Merops nubicus
GGTTTTAAATGATTTCACTGAATTTTCTTTCTGCCTTTTCCATCATTCTCCCTATTGTATACTTGGTCAGGATATTATCGTCTCCTGGCTTAAAAATCCCTTCCTCTTCAATCCACAGTCATCCAAATGTCTCCTATTATGCTTGCCCATGATGCATCACAAAAATGTATGTAAGTTATATGCAAGTGCTATATATATATCTAAATAGCATATGTTTTACATATTGAACTTATATGAGATCATATATTGACTCATAAGAGTGGTTCTCTTTAATTACAGTCCACACACATGCCGTATGTTATATATAAAAAGCATATGTCATGTTATCTGTGTGTATGAAGCATTCATGCCTTTTCCACATGGTAAACCCTGAAGCTATCCTAATCTCCCAAAGCAGAGTGAGAATTACTTTTGTTTTTCCTTCTCAGTCTTCTGCGTCCCAGAGTTTTCCCATTGATGTGTACCCACTTCTCAGGTTTACCACTGTGTTGCCTTCCTTGTCTCATGCTGATATGAATCCTAGTTTTTTTACCAGAAATGGTTTTTGACAATTTGATTTACAGAATATCCTTTTCAGAGCTTCTTGATGGACCTTTCTCTACATTGCCCTTTGTCTTTTTCATATTTCAGGGAGCTGCAGTAGCTCTGCACCTCCCTACCTACTCAGAAAGCTGCAGTTTCCCAGATCTCATTTCTCAGTTATGATGGCAAGGAAGCTCAGAGCCTCCTTCCATCCACAACCTTTCAAAATTTCTTCTCCTAGTAGCTAGACAAATGAGATCACATGTAGAGACAGGCTGATCCTTGGTGAAGATTATTTTGTATCAGGATCTGGTTATATCTGCTCATGTTCCTTGTGACTAGTGTAAAATAATATATAGATTTCCATATTTATTTAGACAGGTTTTTATTTCTATAAATTGTTTGTAGGGAGGTCTTTTTTCCACTAAGAAACAAGCCTAATAGTACATGATAAAATAAAGAGTAAAGGACTACATAATGTTTATACACTGCACGATGTGTCATAGGTATGAGCTAACATGGAGTGCCCGTAGATACAACGCACGTGAGGCCAAGAAATTAATTGCAGTAATGCTTAGTTATAAAAAACAGAAAAAAGCTTGCAAATAAGGAATCTTACTAGAAGTAAATTAAAAGGAGCAGTTAAAAGGAGAAAGTATTTGAAGACAATGGGGAAATTTTGAAGATATAACAATAGTGGCTTGCAGAAGATACTGCCTATTAAAAAGCTTTAAGAAGCCAAACAAAGCCATATAGCAGGGGGTGGCAGGCTACCAGAAGTATGAGAATGACCTTGAAAGGGTCAAGCTGTGTTCAAATGAAAAAAAAAAAAATCAACAAAACAGAAAAAAAACCAAAACAAAACAATACAAACTCTGGTATGTAAAATACAAAAACACTGAGGCAGTTCAAAGTACATAACATTTTTAGAAAACACTTGGAAAATGCGCACAGGCTAACAATAACTCCTTTTAAAAACATGTCAGTAGCAGAAACCCGCCAGAGAATCTGTAAGGCCTTACCTATTGGAATAAAGAAACACTCAGGGAAGGTGAGACTATATAAAAAAACCCTAAATTTTTCTTCTGGTATCTGTATGCACCAACTTAGGAAGACTTCCATTCCATAATCTTTACGGGAAAATTAGAGTGACTTGCTGCAAAACAAATGGTCAGCAGAAGATGTTACAGAACAGGCTGGACAAAATAAACTGTCAGATGTCATCAGGACCTGGTGGTATTTAACCAAGGGCTCTAAAGCAGCTTAAGAATTAAATGAATTAAAAATTAATGTGCTGCCTAGCATGCTGATAAAAATTGTCTTGAGCCTGATGTTTATACTAGGCAGACTGATAAAGCTATACTAAAGAACAGAATTTCCTGAAAATAGATAAATGTTTTATCAGGGGACAGTTGATATTGTTAGTGTGAATGGAGACCATTCTTCAGAAAACCAGCAGAGTTCTTTGAAGGAATTAACCATCATGAGAACAAAAGATTGTCCTAGCTGATATGCCAGGAATCACCAAGCATAAAGATGAAGGAATATCTAGTTGATATAATTTATCTGGGTTTCCAAAAGGTTGAAACCTTTTCACCAGAGGTTCTTAAAGAAGCAAAGGTATAGCATGATATAAGAGGAAGAAGGATCCTTAGAAAGATCAATATCTAGTTAAAGACTGGAAACAAAAAAAAAATACAACAAAATAACAATCAGTTTTCTCATTGCAGGTCACCTATAATTTGAGAGTTGCCACAGCAATTTGTGTGAGGAGTTGTGTACAGATAAAGATTAATGAAAGATCTAGAAATGTTGATCATACACTATGATGGCAGATATTTAGTAATACTCAATAATTCTGCAAAGATGTGGGAGAAGGCCTTCAGAAAAATGAAAGAAAAGAATGAAGTGTACAAAAGAATGAATGAATTTGAAAAATTAAAATAAAATTAACAAATAAACTTAAATTGAAATAAATATCAAATGATACAAATGGGAAGTACAGGTATCAAAATAGCCTTTATCACTCTGAAAAACATTTGAGTATTAGTCCCTCAGAAACTTCATCTTATTAGTCAGTAGCAGAAAAAGATTAAAAATTATAAATGAAGGAGTGGAAAACATAATGAAAGACAATCCTATCTAAGAATTCAAAATGTGATGGCATATCACACAGGCTGTGTAGTTCGGGTCCCATTATCTCAAAAAAGATATAATAATAAAAGGGATATGTCGATATCAGGCTAAAGTGATCAAAGTTATGAAACAGCTCCTAAAAAATGGGTCAGAACTCCTTTCAGAGGGAAGGGAGGCAACTGGAGCAAGTTTGGAGGGAATAGGAAGTTCAAGAAAACAGACATATCCCCTGACCATTCCCAAACACGACACTGGACTAGATGGACCTTTCACCTAGCAGACTGCTCTTCTATTCTTATGAATTATAGAAGAGGTTATCCTCTTTCTTGCGGCCAAAAGATAAAAAAATGTTTGTGATGACAGTGGTCTTGTAAGTCAGAATTACTTTTTCTGCTTTTCATAAATTTTGTTAAATTTTATAGTGTCAAAAAGGCAGAGCAAGGCATGGATGAAAAAGTTTGGAAAAGACAGCCCACCACAATTTTCTTTTGTCAGCTCTTCCACGCACTGAAGTTACAGGCTCATTCAAATGCTAGATTCAAAATCCTTAGTAAATTTTTTATTTTAAGTTTTTGGCAGGACCAAGTAATCAATTCTACTTGTCATTCACTAATGTGAACATGAGTGTGTTTGGCTGGCTCCATAGTCATATTAAAACAAGCATTCTAGTATTTAAAGGAACATGCTCCACTTACCCTGTGTCTGTAGATGTAGTCCAAGACTACCTGACACACCTGAGAGCTGGGAAAAATTAATCAGGTAAAGGTTTGTCTTAATTAATAAAGATTTCTCTGTTTTTTTGTTGAAATGTCTTTCAAATACTCTTTCTGAGTCAGATTATTCCTTGACAACTTGGAATGAAAGTTTCTTCATGCTGAGATAGTCTGCAGAAATTAGTGATTTAGGTGTCAGATGAAGAACATAGTCCCTCTCTTGCATAATGGGAAGGATATTGAGTCATGCTGCTAAGATTTTGGTGTGTAACTCAATACAAGAAGATTGTTTGCTATACTAGATAATGCCTTCTATGATACCAGCCCACTCAGAAATAAAATGATCACTGGAAAAATAAAATATACATATTTTTTTTTGTTCATTTTGATTTTGGATTTAAGCCAGGCAGCTATTAAGATCCTACTGGGAATATGGAATGCTTTTCCCTAGCAAACAATTTTGTTTTATATGACAGGATAAGTGGACCCAAAAGGTGTTTCATATTAGATAGAGCCCAGTAAGTCAGAAGTAAATATTTAATACGTGACACAAAATGTCACACTCTAGGATTACGGAATAACACAAACACTGTGCTAAAAAACAAGCTATCTAGGTTATAATTCTATTAAAAGGTTTGTATCATACAAATAATATGCTGTATTATTTTTATAAGAAATTATTTACTGTATTCCCATGGGTTAGCATACATTTCCAGATCATAGTGATGATAACATGTTTTATGTCAAGAATGGTAATTGACCCTGATGAATTATGATGAGGAGGGAGATGTATTGTATTCCTATGAATGTGTGTGCCATTTGCCACATTTTTTCAATAAAAATGGTTCTTTAGCAGCTAAACCTTTCTCAGGAAGAACTGGTAGTTAGTGGCATTTGTACTAGGATGAAATTCTCAAGGGTACTAACAGCTGACACAAAGTAGAGCTAGCAGGCTTAATGGTGAGAATCATCTTTACTATTGCAAGGGAAAACAAGTGGTATGACGGTATGATGAGAGTTCTTTATTATTCAGCCATTTCTCTGTGGCTGGTAAACCCTGTTGACCCTGTTCTATACAAAGGTGCAGTGAATGAGGTTTGGTTTTGTGAAGCTGGGCAGTGGCATATTTTCTTACAAAACAAGGGCAAGATTTAGTGCTCTGGTGGGCTAACCTGTGTCTGTCTCTTGACAGTAAAAGATATGTGGTAAAGGATATGAAATAGAAGAGAAGGTCTATTGTTAACATACTTAAGTTTTAGGCCATAAGTATCTGTGATATGAGCAGACTCACTTGCTTTGTAATCAATTTTGGCCTTACCTACTCATTTCTGTAATGACCAACAGGAATCTCAGCACAAGTCCACTCTAAGGTACCTATTGTAATAAAAAAGTTCCACAGTAAAAACACTCTTTGTTTACCAATTGAACATCTTTCTTTCTTTCTTTCTTTCTTTCTTTCTTTCTTTCTTTCTTTCTTTCTTTCTTTCTTTCTTTCTTTCTTTCTTTCTTTCTTTCTTTCTTTCTTTCTTTCTTTCCTTCTCTCTTTCTCTCTTTCTTTCTCTCTTTCTTTCTCTCTTTCTTTCTTTCTCTCTTTCTTTCTTTCTCTCTTTCTCTCTTTCTTTCTTCCTTCCTTCCTTCCTTCCTTCCTTCCTTTCTTTCTTTCTTTCTTTCTCTCTTTTCATATTTCTTTCTTTCTTTCTTTCTTTCTTTCTTTCTTTCTTTCTTTCTTTCTTTCTTTCTTTCTTTCTTTCTTTCTTTCTTTCTTTCTTTCTTTCTTTCTTTCTGGTTATAGTTTTGTTTTTGCTATTTGGGTAATATTTTTGAGGTCCTAATTCTGTTTTACTCAGTCATCCTCTAGACTTCCTTGTATAACCATGTTTTCTAGTATAGCAGCCATTGTACCTGAAGATGAGCTCAGTTCATCCTCTTTTTAATAACAAATGTTTCATATCAGGTAGACTTTGAACTCTCAAGAGTCAATGGATAATGGAGCTCAATGATATTCTGTGCTCTTGGGAAAACTGGTTTCTTCTCACCACATGGGAACAAGTAAGTAAAGTGTATTTATTTTCTGTTTCAGTTATTGACTCACAGTCCTTGTGCTAGTCTCTGCTGGAAACTGATTGCTTGCAAGAGCTGTTTGTTACTGCAGCATGATGCTATAGTCTCCAGGTACTGTTGTCCTCTCTGTTTCTTAATATCACTGCTGCCTGCAAGTCCACTCCAAGGTCGATGCAGACAGTTCAACAGTCCTCTCATGAGGCAGTTATTTCCTAATGATGCAGACCAGTAACCTCAGCAGCACTGGAGGAAAGTAGCTCACTCCTGGAGTGGGAAAGTTTGATGTTGGTGTTAAAATGAATTTCTTCTATCATATACTGGGGAGAAAAGCTGTGATGATAAATAAATAAGTTTTCTGTTGAAGTGGGGAGAGGGTACACTGTGTTGCAAAATGAAGACATCTAGGTGTCTAGTGACACACCTTCTTATGCATGTATGAAAGCTGAAGAAAAGTGGAGTGGCTAAGGAGCATTCTGTACTCACTGAGGCCAGTATTTTCTACTGCATGTGTGGCTATCAATAGACATAGGCAGTCCTGCCTGAGGACTCAGTGGGATAGTATCTGGGGGTATTTTCAGAGAGGGGGGTTGACTGTTACCCACATGTCTATTCATATGGTTCTCTAACATATCAGAATTTTAGGACTTTCAGTTGCTGTAAATGCTTTGTGGTAAACAATACATACAAACTCTTTCCTTTCTAAAGACTGTTGACCTGAAGTTATAAACCAACAGATTCATTCCTTATTTCAAAAGGTAGAGAGGTCAGTGGTTTGTTGCCTAAGGTCTGAGGTACACTGCCTAGTGATGATGAATGTTTGGTATCAATTAGAAAAAAAAAAAAGAATATTTTCAGTCACATAATCAATCTCTTTCTGTCTCCAAGTAAAATGTGGTGACCAGATTTTCAAAATCCGCTTAGCTCTTTTGATAATCAGGCCCATAAACAGCAAAGTCAATATTTCAAGAGCCTGTGTAAGCAAAAATAACCATTTAAGCATCATCTAAATTCCAGACTAGTTGAATAAGTCTAAGTGGTTACTTCGTTGTCAAAATATGGCAAAAAAAAATCCATAATGATAAAAATGCAAGAAAATTGGTTCCTTCTGCTAAACTTATTTTGGACCAAGAGTGCGTCTAATTTCAAGATGCTGTCACATCCTGGTTGGAAGTGGCTGTTTGTTGACAATGAAACTTGTTTCCTACTTCTTAATATGAATCAGAAAATCATCAGTGCACACTAAAACCAAAACTAAAACAGGCAACCTGCTAAATTAACAAAAGCCTTTGCAGTATGATCACTGAGATTTGGTTCTGTTTCATTTTTCCTTCCTTATGTCTCTTCTTTTTTGCTGATTCAGTTGAAGGAGACTCCTGTTCATCAGCCAGGTTTGTGGAAAGAGGTACTATTTTCTGTGACTACAACACATACCACTGAAAAAGCAGAAATGTTTGAGCACATAAGCTCTTCTTTTATACTTTACTTAGCTGTCCTTTGAGGGCTAAACACATGCAATGCAAGGACTTTCCTTACATTATTCTCCTGCTGATCTGTGACACTGTTTCTGTCTGATCCATCTTCTGTCCACAAAATTACTTTAAAAACTTGGTGCTAATTACTATCATTTCTCCACAATACTCTGCCAGCCAGACTTTTTGGGCACTCCCCTCACACCCCTACAGTAGGAACAAATGTTAAGGGGACCATGTGTGTGGGGGTCTGATCTGGTTATTTAGGATCTATTAATCTCAAAGGGAAGTTTGCAAACAACCATCAACAAGTGAATTTGAAGAGGGTTTGTATTTGAAATAAGATTTCTTTCAGGCTTTTACAACATCATTCTTAAACGTTGAAGAAGAAAAACAGCAAACCAACCAACCTAGTGGTTTTATTTTCATGTTAAGAACTGTAAAAGTATGTAACAGACTAAGTGTGGGGTAATATAAGCAGACATCCCAACTGGCATATAATGAGCCAGCTATTTCTACTTTTTATTTATTTTTTATTTTATTTTTAATAGTGTTATATCCATCTGTTCTGAGAAAAATCTGATGAGCATTCTTTCTGGTTAGCTTCATGCCTTAGTCTCTAGGAGAAAACCCTAACAGCTAGTTTTTTTCGTTTCGTGTGGGTTGGGCTAGGCTTTTCTGGGCATTTGGTTCACATATGTCTCACAAACAGGTCCCCCCCCATTTCCTGACATACTTTGCTGTTGCATCTTTTCAGTGGGAGTGTCTGCTCTCTCAACTGATGGTAGACTTCTCAGCTGAGAACCAGCGTAGTTAGGAGTATGGTATTTGAAGCTCTGCTGTTTAGTTTGCCACACTGTTCAGTCATGAGTAGCAGAGAAAAGATGCTCTTGTTTGTTGTAAAGAAACACTGTACAGTGTTAACAACCTTAATGTATAGGCACTTATAAATAGACTTACAATCCAAACTGTCACTTTAGTAGAGCATCCCTAAAAAGGGATGGGGCTTAGAACCTTACATCCTTCCCCTTGGCAGCTTTCTGTTGCATCAGAAGAAAATAAGAGGGCTACAAAGAGAGATTACCTCAGGTAAGGGGAAAACCTTGGTTATTACAGTTCTTACTTGCCTTCCTGATGGTGACAATTAAGATGAACATATGTGAGAGCGCTGAGGTAGGACTCCAAAACACACAAGTGTAACTTAGACACTCTAAACTCCTGGAAGTACTCTTAGCATTTTATCCACCCTCTGTTGCAGTCTGAGCCTCCACTGTGGCATCCTTCTTCCTTTTTTGACAAGAGTCCAGTCACACTAAAAGATCTCACCTGATAGTGTAAAATAAGAAACCAGGAGCAGGACTTGGAAAAAGTCCCTGTAAGGCATAATGGACTGATTTTTGTCATACATAAATTAGAAAATTGGTAAGAGGAATTACTTTGTGCTGCACCTGAGAGCAACTTGCATCTGCAAATGGCAAAACAGAGTCATCACTTTTTTAGGCTTTTCCTTGCATCCCTCACTTTTAACAAAACTTAACCTTCCTTGTGTAATTGCATGCAGAAGTTTTGTGCTGTCATAGAGTTTTTCTTTGGTAACATAAGCTACTGTTGAAGCCCAAGGGGTATGTTTTGCTCTGTGCTGCATTTTTTTTTTTTTTTTTTTTTTTTAATGATGGAAAAAAAAACTGCTAGGAGAAGTTCTGAGTTTTATAACCTTACTTCCAGGCAGACATCTTCATTAACATATAGGGAGCTGTTTATCTAAGAAATCCTGTTCTGGCTTAGAGGTCAGAGGTTGTTTGCACTGAAGAAATATCTTATTTGGGACCTCAGAAAGTGTTGGGGGTAATAAAAGTAACAGTGGCTCTCAACCTGGAAGATGAGTGAAATAATCACACTTCCTTAGAAGTATGAAGAAGGTCAGCTATCCCCACCTAAAAGCAGTGTTTCCCACCTGAAAAACTACACTGTTGCAGAATTAGAATTAAATAGATAAATATTTGCAGAGCTGACAAATAGAAAGAACAACAGTTTGACTCCTCGTGTAATTTCTGGAGAGCTCATTCCCTAATTACTTAGCTGCTGTTCACCCCTGCTCTTCAGATGGCAGCCAGGCAATAAGCATTGCAAGGCAGTGAAGAAAAAGGTTGCACAGTTTTCAGTCTTCAAGCACAGGCTTCTCAGTTTAGGGAGGGAGACAGAGGCAGTATTTTAATACACTATCCTTTCAGGCTCCGTTGTGCTCAGGTGAGGTCATGACACAATCTGTTTTTCACTGAGAAGCTTCTCAGCCCCTTACTTGCAGGTGTCATGCTTTCTCTTTCAGTCTGCAGAAGATTATATTTAGTCTATATAGTGCAAAGATAATATGTGAAACACTAAGTACAAAACAGTACTGAATATTAAAGCCAATGAAGGGAAACTCCAAATTGTTTATTAAGGAATGATTGTTTATAACATAAGTAACTACTGCATGGTGAACTGAAGTTTCAGGCTAGTGAACCATCCTCTACAGGCTTCCTAAGTCCTTCCCTTTTTGTGTGCACTTTATTTATGGTAGTGAGCATGCATGTATCTAGAATTTAACATACTATGTTTCACATTTTTGAGTGAAAATATTTTTACCCCTTCATATCAAAGCTATCCAGAGACGCTGAACTTGGTGAACCCTGCACCAGTGACTCAGTGCCATAAAAGAGCAGAGATAATTTCCATGCCACCCTACTTGGTACTAACCTGAGTATACTACTTTACAGTATATAATGGGATTAGAGACACTTCAAGAAATTCGCTCTCCCAGTTTTCATTCCACCGGTATTACTTAGCTTCACTTAAATCTGAAGAGCTCTAGAGGGCCTGGGAGGGCCCTTGATAAAATCCAGCCTTAGGGAATACTGTCTGGTAATGAAAGTCTGTATTCACAGGATGTTTACAAAGAAAAAATCTTGTAGAGCTTCGAATGGGAGAAGCTAATGGGAACTTCAGGAAAAGCTGATCTAAAAATACCACAAATAGGTAGAGAAAAAAACGCAAAGTTGTCTAAAATTAATTTTCTTCCTATATTCTTAATCCTTCTGGAAAAAACAGATTTTTTTTTTTTTTAAGTTATTTTCCTTACTTTACAGAAAGAGAAGGGAAGAATTAGAGTGTGGGAAGAACAGCTGTCATGGAGAAAGAAGTATTTATTTCTTTGCATCCCTTTTAAAATGAGGTATTATCCTTTGATACAAAGCCACTTACAGGAAATTATCAATGAATTGTTGTTTGGAAAATAATCATGTTTTGGAAAGAAGAAATTACTTACTAGCTTCTTGAACTTAAAGTTTTCTCCATGTCTACAGAGTTGTACGAGAATAATACTGGTTAGCAAAAATTCCCCAAGACATGACATACACAGAAAGCTGAAGAGGTCTATGCCTGTTTTTGCAGCTCCTAGACACCCTGTGGATGGTGGAGCATACAACTGGACAGAAAATAATGAAGTATATCACTGCAAGCAGCTAGCTGGTCACATATGCTATAGGTGAAGAAGAAAATAAAATTTGGAGTAAGATTTCTTAACCTATCAGTTCATTAATTCATATCACAAAGTGAATTGTGGGAAAGGATGAGAGCTGGGAGTGGTTATGATTGCTATAACTCTAGCTGGAGCAGTCAGTATGATAGATGTGGGGTCATGCACTGACTTTGCAAGGAAAAAGGGCATAAAAATTAAAAGGTAAAATTTTAAAGAATTAAAAGGTAAACCAAGCCTTAGCATACCACAAGTGTCTTAATCTATTTTTGCTAGCTCAAGCTACCTTTACTTTCTTAACAGAATTCCTAAGAATGAAAGTAGAGCATCAGAAAGTCCACTAGGTCTGTCTCATTGAATAGACCTGGTCCTGAAATTCTCAAGTATTTAATTCTTCAGTCAATTCAGGCTGAATGTAGACACTCTGGATGATTCTGAAAAGGTTTTCTGGGTACAGACATCAGCATTAGTAGCTTCAGCAGCAGCTAAAATGCCAGCGACAAGGTAGGATCTTTTGTTATTACGGTATCCCATTTGTCATTAGGAATTCCTATCTGCACCTCATTCCACTTAGAAGGGATTTCCTTAACAGGGATGGGCTATGTAACTCCTACATGTCCTGATATCTTAAAACTGTTCCTCCTCTAGCAATGAGATGCCAGAGCCTCAGAGGGTGTTGTGCAGCACAATTGCCTTTCAAAAAGTTGACATGTAGGGGGATATTAAAGAATAGTTCACAGGGATTTAACTGAAGGGTTCCTACTGAAGTTAGTTTACCCCCTGTGAGTCTGACAGGGTAGATTAGGCCACATTGGGGAAAATAACATTCGTGCTCAGTCAGTCACAAAAGATCACTGCTATTGTGTCACTCCTAAGAGGAGACAGTAGGTATTATCCATTGCGGTCCCAGTTTTGTTGATTTGAAGCTTGTTAAGCTGATTTTATATTCATTGAGGAGTGTTTGCGGTAATAAGCAACTAAGTTGAACCTCTGTCATCCTGTAGCTAGGCTCATAGAGGAGCTAAAGTAGATCTGTTTATCTTAGTGCTGAGAGAGGGGGCATTTTTTTCTCTGGAGTCTATTTGTTAAAAAAGAAAATCCAGTTTAATCAGTTCAGAGAGCTGTCCTGCTGTGTTGTA
This sequence comes from Merops nubicus, assembly GCF_000691845.1. NCBI lineage: Eukaryota > Metazoa > Chordata > Aves > Coraciiformes > Meropidae > Merops > Merops nubicus. The sequence continues at coordinate 82,311 of NW_008608951.1, forward strand.
CAGAGAATGATGTTTTGGGCTGGGTGCAGCACTCCTTCCTTACCAAGCATTCTGGACATCTTTATCAAGTCCCTGGGGTGGTAAGTCCCTCTCCCTTAGTCATAGAGAGGGTAGTGTATCTTTGATTTTTTTATTCCTGCTTGCCTATCTCATACTCTCATGCTTCTTTTTTTATAGCGCTCACTATTTGCTTCTCTTCTGCTGTCAGATACTAAAGAGTTAAAAATGTTTTAATCCACCACAGTCTCTCTTCCCAGTGATGGAGGGGGGAAAAAAAAAAAAATCTGTTTCTTTACTTTTTACTTGAGATATGTCACAGAGGTTGCAGAAAAATACAATAAGTGACAGCATCTTTCATGTTATTCTGTCATTTTTCTGAAATAAGAAATTTCAAGCACTTATGAGTTAGGAACACTGACTCATTACCAACAGAAACAAATATTTCCAAATGTCTGAATAAAAACAAACAAACAAAAAAGATCCCACAATGTGGCTGTTACTGTCAAATAGCAGAAAATAATCTGCTGATAATATGTCTGTGTGGCCTGACTTCTTGAAAGGCAATACAGACGGTCTTCTTAGGGTAGTTTTCCTCTTACTGTAGAATTTTAAAAAAATAGATGAAAAAAATTGCATAATGTTATTGTGTTACAGTAGTACATACCTGTAAAAAAATTTCCTTTGAAGTGAAGATCAAATGCAAAAGAGCAGACAAAATACACCTTAAGGACAGTACAGCACTATAGAATTTATATATGTCCAGAAATTCATGCTCCATTGATTCTCTGTAGTTTATTATGCTGTGGCTAAGTACTGGAAAACATTCCCATCTATGGTTTAATAAGTAAACTAACAGTCAGTAATGACAAAGCTAACTTGGTTTTCTTTTTTTGGATAAATGGAAAGAATTGATTTTGCACTTGGAATCACTATATCTGAAATAGAAACAAATTGTTTCCCTCACAGAAATAATTTAAAGTCAATCATTTATATAACTGCATCTTTTTTTTGTGTTTGTGTTCTCCAAAATAGCTGTGTTCAGGTCAGGGTTCCTTCTTTCTTTGAGTGGATTCTGTTTGCTATTTTTTAATATTTATTGCTTGAACACATTAATCATAAACCATTTTCTATGAGTAGTTGATATGCAAATAGCCAAAGTTTATATTGTGTTGCTTAGTTGTAGCTGGTCAGAAACTCACATGATAAAATTTCTATTTCTGGATTGAATGACCATGCATGCTCTGCCAGGGTGAATATCTGCATGGGTGAATTGAAAATCCTATTTCTGTGTGTACTTACTTGAAATTCACATCCACATTTGTGCCAGAAAATTGGATTGCTGAGAAGGTGAACACAATGGGAAATTAATTTAAAAAGAGAGTGAAGCTCTTTGCATTACTCTAGAACTGACATTGCAATTTTAAGAGAAGAATATATACAAATCTGTTTATTTTTGAGTGGTGATGAACTATTCTGAAGTATAGCCTTCACAGTGTATTTTTCTTGACCTTATTATTTCTTTACATGGGATCAATTAGACTCTACAGGTTTAATTATTTGCTCTTGAGTTTAAAGAATTTTAAAAGCATTCTTGGCTGTGTCTGTAGACATATCCTCTTATGTTCCTTCTGTCTTCTTCTGACTCTTGCTCATATAGTACGAAGATTAGCCAGATGCAGAAAAGCTTAATGTACTAGGAAAAAAGCTTCACTTCCTTACTGATCTAAGTGCTTTATAAACTAGAGGTCTTATCTTTACCTACCTTGGTTAGGCCTTTCGTGAGTTTAAATTACGGCTATTAATAAATAGTCCCCACTGCATTTTAAAAACCATTCTTCATTGATTTGGAAATCAATAAACCATATCTAACAAATCTGACCTGCTAATGAATAAGGATTTGCTCAAATTACTGTTTAAAGCTATGGAAAACTTATATTGAGCCCAGGAGTGATTATTTAAATATTGGTTAGTTAACAGGTCATATTCTTTAGAATGGAACTGTTAATTTCTACAACTCTATTGATTTCCTTCCTATACAATCTGAATTGATAGCAAGTTCCCAGATGGATGCTGTTGGTTTAAATTGATCCAACAACAGGGTTTGGCAAAAATATTGTGTAAATTTGTGTACCGTTAGTGTGTAATAACTCCTACTTCAATGCCAATTTTTGTTTCACTCCAAAAACCCCAAATCAAATATAACAGATACAAACATTCGGACTAAGGGCTCAAACAAAAATGATATTTTGACCTAAATAATGTGTGACACTCTGTGATGTTCATCAGAAGATGAACTCCAAATATTACATTTCTATTAAAAGCTTTTGTATTTGAAAATTGAGCTGGAAATCTTTGAGGAGTACACTTCTGTATGACAAAAGACATCCTTCATGCTATTCACAGTACTTGAACTTCACTTCTGTGACTGTCACTAAGCTGTTCAGAGCAACTGGCTTTTCCTTTTCCCCCACATTCCTTTCCACTCCCTTTCTGGTTTCCATACAAAAATGGTCAAGCCCATATACCCCAGCGAGAGACCAAAGCTGCTGCATAGGAAATCTGGATTTATTTCTTTTCAATGTTTCACAGAAATGTGATAGATTAGCCAGGGGGGAAGTCTTCAAAATCACAGGAAAGCATTAAGTGAGGCAAAGACCTGGTGTATACACCTAGCTCAGAAGAGTAGGCAGCATGAAGTATAAATTGTAATGTAAGTGAAAGGTACAGATTTTCAATGATTCTCCAAAGGTGAAACAGTCCAGTGATGCATGTTTTGTGACTCAGTCTGTGGTTTTTCTCTTCCTTTTATGTATCTGCTCACTGCTGTCTTTACTTATTTCTGTGGTGCTAGTAAGCCTCCATTGGCTGCTGGGCTTGGATTTCCAAATATCTGGGAACTGGGAGCTTTGGGGTTTTCTCTGCTATGAGTAAAATGTATATTTCTCAGGTGTCTCTGAAAGCCTTCCAAGAAACAGGAAGGAAGGAACCCTACATAACAAGAGGATTTCTCAGCCCACAGTTGCTAATATCCTTATTTGTTATCCCTGTCCTCCTTATACACCAGAACAGACATCCATACCCTTTACCTTCCTGTTTCAGCTCTGGGGGTACCTATGACAGTGAAAAAAGATTTAGTTCCTGACTACAGATGCTCTTTGAAATCACATCACTCTCTATCTGCTTGTTCTTCAATGATCTCCCTTGGCTCTGCCTTGCAGCACTGGAACAGTCATAGTGGAACTTAAGATAGTTGTCTGTCATTTACATTAATGATCATTACAGCTTTATGCACCAACACTACTTATTTGCCGTTGAGCTCAATAACATTCCATATTTAGCCAAAACTAGAATTAAAGAGTGATTAATCAATCTTTATCTACCACATTGATTCTTTCTTAGAAATCTTGGTGTGTACTTTGAAAGTATAAGGTTATGGGATGTTAGTCACGTAACAATTGACCCATACTTAGAAATACTGGAGGACGTGTCAGTCATACAGAGGAATTTGGGAGTAGTGATCAATAATTTATACTAGTGATCACTCGGCCCTTATTTAATAACCCATTCTGTACTTTCCACAATTTAATTTCATTTGGCATTAGTGATCACTGCTTTTCCACTTAAAGTGATCTGATTAGACCTTGAAATATTTCCATTTTTCAAGATATAGCACATCTTCTGCAACTCTATGTAACATATATTCAGGTAGAATTTGATTAGACTGGGCAATTTACTTGTGATTCATGCCTAGTTTAAGATACTGAAGCAGGCAGGAAGGCGCCAGTGCAATTTTAAGCCATCCAGGGCAACAGTTAAAGAGCCTTTCTATGTCCTTGATACATAATGAACATTTTAGTTACTTTGAGAATCACATCAGATTTGCTGATCATAAAACCAAAACTCAAATCAGCCTGCTAGGAGCCCTTGCACATATATATTTTTTCCCTCTTAATAGAATTCTAGTGTGCAGGTGAAACCTGCACAGATTACTGTACCAGGAAGGACTACTGTAAGATTATTTTGGGTGGCACTGCTAGGAGAGATTTATGTGTCAATTAACATTGACAATGGCAGATATCACCTGTGCTTTTATAGGTCATAATTTAACAGTAGTATTTGTTACTGGAATAAATAAACATGTATTTATAGATGTGTATGCTTATATATTTTGTGTGCATACTGGTGTTTTTTTGTATACATGTATACAGTATCTATAAAGCCATATAGGCATATATGGTGCGGCTGTGAATTTATAAACCTATTCCTACATCTATCTAAATTACATATACATGCACAGCAGTTGCTGTGAGAGGTTGGTTGGCCAAACTGGGACTTGGGCTAGAGCAGGATCAAGCAGCAGGATCAGCCAGCATGATCTGTGGCCACTCTATGATGTTTGGCTATGGAAGTGGCCTCTGGCTTGAAATTAAAGCCAAAGAGGGTTGAAGCTTGTACAGGCAGGAGTGTCCAAAAGGCCCTGTGCTCATGTAAGAACTGCTCCTGTCTGGCTATTTGGATCTCTTCAGGGTTAATATTTGAGCCATCCCTAAAGTTAAGGTTCAAGCTACGAGAGCCAGAGGATAAATGTTAAAATTGGAAAGAGCCAGCATGAAATATAAGGGCAGAGAGCTAAGTTTAAGACAGAGACTAATGGGGATGTTTGGTTTATGCCACAAGGGGTTATCCCTGGGTACAAAAGGGTCAACAGACTTGGGCAGGAACCAACATGGGCCATCTTTTTGGTTTTGTCATAAGGCCTGGCATTCTTTGATACAGATTAAGGAATCAGTTCATATCTTTCATGGTCACAGGAATACAGCCTTGGGATGGGTTTAATGAGGAAATCTCAGCTTACCTGCTTTACTTTTAGGCTTTTGCCCAGAGTGGTCAAACGAATAGTGTAAAGAAATTGCTAGCATTAAGGTGACCTATGATGGACCTAACACTTATTTTAAAATGAGATGGAATGTTACTTTAATGAACATGTTGCCACCTTCATCTCAGATTTGTTCCTTGTATTTTTCTGTATTAAATAGGTTGGAGTGGAATTTACTATACAAAGGTAGGAAATAAACCCATATTGCTCAACTGCTGAAAGCAAACTTCCTCACTATGATCAGTTTGTTTCTCTCTTCTACAGTGCTTTAGATTACTCTTTCTCTGGACTAGGCTTAATATTCAGCTTCATTACTTTCAGAGGAGCCTCAGAGTGGACTGGAACATAGAATAACCCCTAGCCCTATTTTTCTTGAAATGGGTTAAAAGTCATTTACTGAAGCTCAAGAAAGTGCATAGCTAAGTACATTCATATAACTCTCTAAATATTGATTTCATTTTGAGTTCACAATTTTCATAAATGGTCTTTACTTAAAAAAGGTACATTTCAACGTTATAGCTTATACTAAAGTTAATTGCTGTCATATCTAAGGCAGTCTAGAAGGATGATAAAGAACCTGTGTAGTGCTTCAAAGGTCCCTGAATTGATGTTCAAAATATCAGGATTTTACCTCCAACTTTTCCATATGAATTCAGTCAAGAAAATAAAAATAATAATTAATTATTTATGTTGCCTCACGAATAGTTCTTCGGTATGCACAACCAGGGACATTTTAGTATTCCTTTCAGTCATGTTAGCAGAACACAGTAAGAAGTAAATACCTTGACGAAAGTAGTATACTCTGTTCTTATTCCACTCTTTACTAAAGTATTGTGTATAGTTTTGCTGTCATTGATGATGTACATAGTATGTAGGCAGAATTTTGTGGCTAGAGGGAGATGTTATCTATCACAAATTAACTATCGCTAGTTACCTGTTGCAGCTTGTCATGGTGTTTTGTTTTTTTTTGAGTACTCTCAGGATTGTTCTGTCTTGACTGAGTTATGCCTCCAGATACTCTTTCCTTCAAAAATCTTTCCCTTTGCCCTGGGTTTGATTAACTCTTTACTCTTTAAACTTTACTTAACTCCAAGTTTAATTAACTCAACCTACATAAAAACCAATAAGCACTATGGAGTACAGTTCAGATATCATTAAAAGCTGCCTCTTCCTTTTGCCTCAGTCACTTAAGGTCTTATAATTAATGTAGAAATATGTACAAGAGCAATGTGTGAAGTACACATTTTTCTAACATTTTTAATCATGCTATTTTGGATAAGGTAGGGACCTTTTGCCTGTGCCTAATTAAACTGGAGCAACTAATGTTCCAAAGGAACAGAACTTCCCACGTTAGTAATCTGACTGTTCACAAAACCCACACCAAGTTATTTGAAACCGTTTGCCCATTGAATTTCTCTTGGGATTTGGAATTGATATTTTAGACAAAATTCATATTTGTATGTTAACCAGATCATAAATTTTCTGAAATCACATCAGCAGTGATCTAAAGAGAGATCCTCATATCTTTCCAGTCAATCAATGTTTCAACTAGAAGACAAACAAGCAAACAAAGAAAAACTTTAAAGACCAGTGGAAGAACAATTACCAACCAAATAAATGTAAATGAGCTACAATGGACGGACCCCTTTGTACTATGGTTTAGTTACTCTTTATTGCACTAATAAAGACCTGAAAAGGGTTGTTAACCTGTTGTGCTCCAGACACACCCAAAGACTTTGCAATTTAAACAACCAAGAAAAATCTGTAAGAAGGAAAACATGGGGGTGGGTTAGCCAGTTTGCCTGAGGGTGAACGACAGGTCCTGTAATGAACACTGGGTTTCCCACTCTAATACCCTTCCAGAGTTCATAGTCTGTTAGGTCTTTCATCCCTTACATTCTTTTAAAGTAAAAGAAGATTGAGAGGTGACTTGATTATAGTGTAGGTAGAGTAACTTCACAGGGAGAAAACACTGGCTACTGAAGAGTTCTTTAATCCAGAAGACAAAGTCGTTACAAAGTGTAATAGCTGCAAGCTGAAGTCAGACAATTGCAAATGAGAAATAAAGTAAGCATCTTTACACAGAGAAAAAGATTAAGCCATGGGGGAAAAACACATCAGACGATTCTCAGCTTTCCTATCAATTAAAGTTTTCCATAGCGTTTTCAGATTAAATGAAAAAAAAAAAAAAAAATCAAAAGAAAATCTTTGCCTGGAAACATATGTGTGATTTTTGATGAAAGCAGAATCTTTCATCTGTGAAATTTTGTTATGTTTACAGTTGTTTAGATTTTCTTTCACCAGCTGTTACTTTCAGATTAAGGAAAGATAGAACATTGCAACTGCATTATGTATTTTACTTATTAGTATAGAAAATGGTCTCCTGGAGTTATGAAATTATATCAGAAACTCAGCTTCAGAACAGAACCTTCAAAAAACCCTTAACTTCCAGCCTTTTAGCTGGAGAAGAAACTACAAAAGTGATTCAGTATATCTCAAAGTCTCAGAAACCAAAAAACAAATAGTAAGAAAGACAAAGAATTGTTTAAAATAATATGAGAACGTCTATATTAATGATTTGCTAAATACTTGAAATTAAAAGAAACCTGGGTTCCAGGTTAAAGAAAAGAAGATGGTTTGTCTGAAAATATTTGAACTTTTTCTTTTGTTTCTTTGTTTTTAATTTCTTATCGGAAAAAGACCAAATACCCCAATTTCAAATAATGAAGAAACTCAGAATGCCTGTTGTTAGGAAACATCTGAATTATTGTAAATTTGCAATAAGAGGTACCCCTACTTTTCCATGTCTTTCCACTGTGGTTCAGAATTTTTTTTCTACCTCAGAAGTTCTTCACCATGAGAGTGGTGAGACCCTGGAATGGGTTGCCCAGGGAGGTGGTTGAGGCCCCATCCCTGGGGGTCTTTAAGGCCAGGCTGGATGAGACTCTGGGCAGCCTGATCTAGTGGGAGGTGTCCCTGGTCATGGCAGAGGGGTTGGAACTGGGTGATCCTTGTGGTCCCTTCCAACCCTGACAGATTCTGATCTGTTTTAGCAGAGGACTTAGTAGTGTTGGCTTAATGGTTGGACTTGATGATCTTAAAGATCTCTTTCAAGCTAAAGGATTCTATGATTCTATGATTCTAAAATAGCAGCTTTGATCCTTCTGAGCAAGTTTTCACCTTCTGACTAGACTGACTAGATCTTAAATACCACTAACAGACAATTTGCAGCATCGGATGGGTATAAGTCTTGCTTGTTCTGTTTTAACATTTGTATTTTTCACTTGCCTCCATCCTACAGAATATCAATCTAAAAATCCAAGAAAAATCCTGAAATGCTCCAATTAACTTCTGTTATGCCAAGAAAACTTTTGGTCTCAGGTTTAACTGCTTCAGTGGCTCATAGAAACACAAATCATCCTAATGCAGTGTCCTGAAGCATGAACCTGATCCCACACTTTGTTTGTGCACTGCTGGGGGAGGATGAGAAACTGGAGGTGGAGAGAGGGAAAACACTCTGTGGTGCCCCTGCCTCCATTGTTCTCCTGTTACAGCCTTATCTCGGTGTCCAAATAAAATGTCAAAGGCTGCAAGAGGAATGCAGAAGCAGAGTGGTCTGAGAGTGAAGGCTGTCCTCAGTGCAGGCAGAGAGTGATGATGGGTAAGGTCATATCTTATTTTAGAGTGTTCACGGTCACTATAGCTGTCTACAGCTCTCCAGGCTTTATTAAGAGGGTATGTTTTTCCAACATCACCAGACTTCTAGGGGAATAAATTAACAATCCTTTTCTTATATAATGTGTGGCTTGTTAACTCATGCTGCATTTCAAAGGAAAAGAACCTGCCTGTTGTGTATGAAAATTTGGAATTTTTTGTCTTGCACCTGAAAAGTCTGGACCCCAGCTGGCAGGACATAATTTAGGTTTCAGACCCTACCACTTGCATAGTCCTTCCCATCCACCTCCTGTTCCTGGAGCCATTTGTTTGCTCTCATGGGGAGGATGGCTCCTGTGAGCAGCTTATTGTTCTCAGGACGACATTCCTAGCACAAAGAAGATGTGGGAGGTAGTACTAGAACAGAAATATAGTAGATAGCAGGTGAAGTGTTTTGAAAATCTGCAACTATATTTTTGTTCCTGTTAAGAAAAGGGTCATAAAGCATTCTTTTGTCTTGCCCTTATGGACTTGACAGCCCACTTGAATCAATATTATAGAAATTATTTTTAGGCTCAGTTTATAACAATTCCAGTTTCTCAGCCAAAATATATGAAACTCTACACTCATAGAAAAGCTGACTTTAGTTTATTGTCTAGTAAATTGCTTGCCAAAATTGTATAGAATGAAAGGTAGAGCAGGAATACTTTTCTGATTTGCTTGTGCATTGCCTGTGACCATAAGTTCTTAGTTCACGTCCAGGATTCACGGGTGTTAATAACACATGAATAAGAAGGGATAATTATCAGGTATTGATTGAAATGAATGGAAGAGACATTTGCCATTTGCTCTTTATCTGGAAGAGAAGGGGAAGAGAAAGAAGGAGAGATTGCACGGTTGTGAGTTTTAGCATGGGTCGAACAACCTATTTATAGATATACAAGAAAGCACAGCCTTTCCACCTCTGTATCCTCTCCCCACCTCCCACCTTATTGTGTCACTGTAGAGGTCTTATCATACGGCCGTTTTGCTGCTCAGGTTTGTTTTCTAATATAGTCAGGAACATCATACAATGACAGCTCAGGCTTTAATTTTCAAGACACATCAGTGAGAAATCCTTAGGTTGGGAAGCAATGAGTGACATAGCTACTGAACAGGGTGAAGGGCTGTGGCCACCACATACATTTTGCTTCTTTTGTGTTCCTGACTCCAAGCCAGTCTTAGTCTCTGGCTGGCTGGGACTAGCAGCATGGAGAGGATGTGAAGCCATGCTCTGTACTTTGACTAAATTGTCATGAGAATGTGAAGATTATAAAGCCAAAGTTGCTTTGATTTTTTTTTTTTTTTTTTTTTTTTTTTTGAGGACTTCTGCTAGGATTGTTGATATCTGTTGATTTTTTTAATACTTCTGAAAATTTGGCAATGCTGATAGACACTAAAGTGATTCCTACAGAGGAAAGATTAATACATTAATATCCCAATACTTTTGGCTTCCAAACGCTAAAAAAAAAGAGAAATAACAGGGAAAAAGACTAAGGGATGGTGACAGAGTTCACACACTGATGAGGTCTCTTTCTAGACACAGTGGTGCAGACCACAACCAGCTGTGAGCCTACTCTCGAGTTGTCTCCCTTTGTATTATTCTGTCTTTTACCTATGATATCCCTCCACAAGCTATTGTCAAGACAAACAGTTCTCATCTTCTTCACCATCCCCAAGGGCATGTGTTACTTTCAAGGCATTTCATAAGGTATTGATAGTACTTCACAGTCATCTCAACATCTTTGATTCCTTTACTCAGGACTCGATGGACTGAGTTTTGTTCCTCTAAATATCCTCATTTCTTCTTCCAGGAAAGCTCTTTATGCACATACTCCTTAATTTCTTGGGACTACTGAGGGGACTTTTAACACTGCATTGTTCAACACAGTGTTAGGGAGTCTCAACACGTACACGCTTTTGACTGGCTGATACTTTACAGTCACATTCAATATCCTATAGGTACACTAGAATTACACTGCAGTTTGTCTTTGTATCTCACATTTGTGTGATATATAGTTGTACACTGTAATCTGGGCTCTAAAAAAATGCTTTAATTACTCATCCCTGTGATTATGCATGGCTAATTCATCACTGGTCCAGTAAACTCTGGTTACAGGATTTTTTAGCATGGTGTTATTAAGTGTGCAGTCAGATATACTTTACCTGGATTCCAAAAGCAAACATTAAAAATATCAGACTGTGGGATAAATGATAAAAAAATCTGTGTTGTGCTACATTTTTTTTAAAGGCAACTGTCATTTAATTTGCAGTGAAACAGTTGCATAATTACACTCTACCACAAAGTGCATTCTTTTTCAGAGGAAGTTCTGCAATGATTTTCCATAAGATCTCTGTTCTACTGATGATTTTCTCATAAGGTTATCTCCATTCTTGTACATTAACTAAATTATGGTAGTGCCATTTCTCGCATTACAACATCTTAAAGACAGAAGGATTTAAAATTTTTTTCTTTCCTGGCATTCTCAACAAAAATCCTCTATTCTGTTTTCCTTGGGGATGCCTTTATTATAAAATTATTTCTTCTGTTCTTTCCTATTGGGGGATGGGTGTCTATTTCTCTTTTCTTTTATCCCCCCCCCCTTTTTATCTCCTCCTAAGCTTTTCTCTTCTGTCCCTCTTCTCCTTGCATCTTTTAACCTCTTCCATTTTCTGTTTTTCTCCCAGCATAATATGAGCTCAGCCATCTCTCTCTCTCTCTCTCTCTCTCTCTCTCTCTCTCTGTCTTTTCTTAACAAAAAGTGATAAAAGAATAAGACTGCTAGCCCAACAGACTGCTGGGAGGAATTGTGTTTACATTTAAAGAAATGGTCCCTTTGTCTTGTGTGTTTTACAAAGCATAACACAAGAGTCCAGGATTATGACGAGAGTTTCCTTGTGCTACTAAATTACACATAAATCCTATGTGTAAGAGGATGTGCATATGAGATCTGATGTTGAAATCACCTTATCAACATGGATAAGGGAGCTCTTTTGAAAAACTGAAGGAGAAAGAGCAGATATCTTATACTGCTTGTAGGCAAATTAGTTGCTTCCTCATTTAATGACTACTGCAGTTCACTCCCCAGTATTCGGATCTAGTCTGGAAGGGTAAGATAAATTTAATCTGTTCTTAAGGCTGTGATTCAGGGCACAACATAAGCAGTTAATGGTGTACCCTAGGCTATCACACCTGGCTTCAGCAGGGTACTCCAGAAGGTCTTGCATCATTATCTGCCAGAATGAAGTATATTTGTGGTTTTATCAGATCATTTAAACACCTAAAATGCTACTAGGTAGCTATGTTTAGTGATCTGAATCAATTCCTTGAGTGAGTTTTTAGACTTCTTCATTTGGACATCTTTTACAGAGTAAAAGATGTAAAGACTTTTGCAAAAGATTGTTAAGTCCTGCAATCAGGATCATATGCACAATTTCTGCATTCACAGCTATTATTTATTGCTTAATTTGGCTATCAAAGGCTGAGACAAAGATATTACTAAGTGAAGCATTTTTATTTTTGCCACCCTGATGCAGACATTTGGGGAGTCTTTGTTAGTAAGGCGGTCAGGGGAAAGCATTGGCCTCATTACTCTCTGAAACAGGTTCATCCTCAGTGTTGCTAAATTACTTTCTTTTCACTCTCCACTTTTTTCCTCAAAGTTTTATGGACTTTCATGCCAATGTTTCTCTTCTGAAACTGAGTTCATAGCTTCTTATGAACACAGCCTCACTCCTCCACTCTGTGCCCTCTTAACCTGTACAACTTCATAGTCAACATACTCTCTTGCTCATAGATAAATGTTCACAGGTACAGCTCAAGCTTGGCTGGCCCATAGCTACACAGCAGAGCTTTACACAGCTGGCCACACCCTTGACCAGCTGGCTGAAGTGGTGTCTTAAATGACTAGACTGTCATTCCATAATAGACAGGTAATGTCTAGAATGTCACTCCATAATAGACACAATAGACAAGCCTTTCTGGAAAGCAATTTAGCAGTTTAAGGGTGAAGATCTACTCATCTTTTATAGATGTTTTAAGTTAGGAGAGATAAATCCCAAACTTACAGATCAGATATGAATGTCTGACAGCCAGATATATGGTTAACATCCCAAAATCTGCCTGACAACCAGACATGTATATGTACCAGGGCAGCATGACCTGTAACACAAGGATCCTCACTATGAGGATGTGAGAGTGTAAGGGTGTAATGACTATTTTACTGTGTCAGAGGTAAAATGCACCAAATCTGCCTCTGCAGGTGGCTGGTAGCAAATGCTTATGGAAGACTATATGAATAAAGGGATAAAAATAAAACTCAGTCTTCTAACTTCCAACAGAGATTTTTAAACTCAAAGTGTTTGAATTTTCTGAAATTGGGAAGTCCTTTGAAACTGAAGATGTATTTACTTAATTGCATTCCCTTAACTGTATTCCCTTAAATGAAAAGATAGTCCCTTAATAGTAGGGATGTATGTTTTTTACATATGGTGTTTACATGTATTTATGTTCATATTTTACTTAGAAACAAATTCAAATGGAAAATAATATTACTGCATCACTCTGTGGTTATTGGTTACAAGAATACGGCAATTTGGCTTCTGTTCATGTATTTATTATTTGTTTACTCATTCCAGAGACTTAAGCAGCTGCGGAGGATGATCATATGCTTTCAGGGCTATGAGCTCTGTGAGCTTGCTGCTGAAGTTATTGCTTTCTGTCTCGAAGCAGTTCATCCTGCCCCAGCTCCATTTGCTCCTTTCACCTAGTTCAATACACTGGAAAGTGATAAAAATTTTTCTCAGTACTTACTGTTTTCAGACTAAAATCTCCCACTGATTCCCTTGGCCACTGGATGAGGCCTGAAATGAATGAAGAAACAAAAAAATTAAATATGCTGAACTGATGGTTTGTTCAAGAGAGCAAATTATAGATGAAGCAAGGGCAATTACTAGAATGAAAAGTCCTGACCTGTGCCCAGCCTTGACTCAGGAGTGACAAAGATTATCTAAACTGATCAGAGCTTGTGTTGGATTAAGACATGTGAGGCTGTCTGTGGTTTGCCAAAAAGAAAAACAAGCCAACATGGAAATGATTTATACAAGGAAGAAAGATTATCACAACAAGCAGAAAATGAATTAATTATTAATAATTCAGTCCTGGGAGAAAATTATAACACTCTTTAAAGAAGTAAGCATGCTAAAGAAATGGAGCAGTAAGGAAAGCTGCTCTCAAAGAAACAACAACACTTATTTGACAAATATGCCAAGGAAATATGAAGCCAACCTCCTAAATTAAGGTAGAAAGTGAATAATTCAAATTGAACTATTAATACCATTAAAATTGATTGCCTTAAGATTTGTTGTTGTGCTGTTAGATTAAAAGATAGATCAATGTCAGTTTTGTATGGGAGCCCCTCCCACACCAATCAATCAGCGACTCTACAGCGGCTGCCCTCCATCCCTCGTAGCACATTCTTATTTCTCTTCCACCACTTGGGTTGAGGGATGCTCATGTCTTTAAGCCCTTTATTCTTCTGTGAGAACTATCTGTTCCATGTGGGGGGTCACAAATAATCCTTGCTGTAGAGCCCTCCTACACCGTACTTACACTATACACTGTGGGTAGGTATAAATTTGCCCTATCTGTGTCCTGAGTTGAAGAGAAAAAAGATACATGAGCACATTAATAAAATGCTGAACTAATGAAAGATGTTGAGAGTTTGAGATTATTAGCACATGATGGGTAATTCACTGACATGGGTTGCTTTAAGGGTTGCACTTTTTTCTTGTCCTTAGTTCTGGACACAGGCAGAATCAGTTCACTTGTGCCAATAACAAGCTCCTGTTAATGTGCAGCATGTGGTGTGATGTACAGCTAGCGAGTGGCTCTTTTAGATGAAGAATGTCGGATTTTAATACTGGTAACTGCAAATCTGACTTAACTGTTATTTATATTGCTGACTAATTTGGTTGATAGAAAACTGACCTTGAACCCTCAGTGTGTTCTCCTAAAGCCTACCAATAGTATTGACTACTACTAATAAAAAGTATTTTACCAATAGCAAAGCCTACAAATAATACCCCACAAACTTTCAGTATGACAGTGCTTGATTTGTGCACTGTTATAAAAGCTCCATTAAAATATGCTTTTATATACCGACTGCTTTCAGTCTCTGGGCTCATCCATGTTCAAAGCTGTTCACAAAACATCTTGCATTATGCAGGTATAAAACTTCAAAAAGAAAAGCACTCAAAGTCATCTACTATGGACTCCCACCATGGAAGGGAGTTGCTGTGGCTGCCTTTGGGCTTGTATGCTATTCAGAAGTCACCTCTGAAAATTTGTTTCTGACTCCAGGACACCCTTTCTGCTGCCACTGCTGAGAACATTTGGGATGGGATGAAGCTGAACTTCTCGTGTTCAAATCTACTGCAGCATCTTCTGATGCAGCTGGAAGGCAGACTTAGAAAGTGCACGTTGTATGACTAAGGCTTTCTTTCTGCCTCTTTGAGAAGGTGTCAGGAAGGGTGTCTTAGAGGGCCAAAGCCATTGGATATAACTTAGCAAAAATATATTTCGCAGGGGGGTTTAAGCCCGCTGGTTTTGCCCGGGAAGAAAACACCCCCAGTGGGACCCCCGTGTTACCTCCAGGGCAGTCGTCAGCGAAGAGGAGGGCAGTGGCGAGTAAAGGAGGGATGGGCAACGATCGCTTTCTTCCAAAATAAAAGGTTTTAATAACGTGAAAAGAACAAACAAAAACGCCGGAGGCAGGCACTGAAACAGCACCCACCCCAGGGGAGAAGCGAAAGAGCATGTGGCCTTGGGGCCAGGGGTTTTTAACAGGTTGGTACGTGGGTTTACAAAGGCATTGTCCTGTAAGGGTACAGAGATGGGTTACAAACAGGTCAGGGGTCCAATGGGTGTTAGGGGATAGGTCTTGAGGTGGCTAAGCCAACCACAACCTGGGAAAGGTGGAAAATTCTGGATGTGTGCCCCTGTCTGGGGACAAAGAGGCAGCAGAAACCTCTGTCTCCAGGAGACGCACTGCAACAATTGGAGAGAACATTTTCAGAGTGCCGTCAACAAATAAAATTGAAACTACATTGTAGATATCAAAGGAAAGTATGAGCAGATTATGTGTAAGTATATCTGATAGGAATTCAATCATAGCACAAATTTTCTCTTTGCTTCAGTAATTTCTCACAGTACAGGACACACCTGTCTTTGAGCTTGTTGTTGCAATTGCTTTAATGGTGCTAATATTTGATATAAGTTGATTAAGAATTTCAAGACTTATGGGCAACAATAACGTTTCCTGATAATTGTGCTGATGCAAGCTGACAGAGACCTGCAGTATCAAAGGATAATTTGAGCTATGACCACAGAAGGTAGTGAAGCCTCTGAACTACATCAAGAATGTTCCAAATGAACATCTGAACCTTCTGAAAAAATGAAGGGCATAAGTCAGATCTGTATGACTGTGGTATCTCACTTAAATCTTTTCATTCCTGGTAGTACTTCAGAAGACGGTAACAAAAACAGAATTATATGTAATCATATAAATAAATGTATGCAGGAATGGTAAGAAATTGTGAATTGTCCATTAAAATGTTCCACCACAAATGTCATCCATTCTTATCTACTTCTATTTTTTTTCCTCATCTTGCACTCTCTTCCTTTCTCATTGCACTGCATGTTCCCCCAGACTTTAAATCTCCCTAACTTTAGAAAGAAAACACAGAGTCAGTGCTCACTGAATTGCTTTATAATGCACTACATTTACACTAGAAACAAAACAAAAGGTTACATCTGTGATCGTATGGGTATATAGTCCATAATTCTACAGGAGCAGTGGTAATCTTGGTCTCACTTAGGAATTTTAGAAATAGGAATTCCCTTTTTCTAATGCTAATTTGATTTCACTATTTGGATGCAGAAGGTATCTGTGGCATCATATACTGTCACTGTTTCAAGAACTGTGCATGCAGGTATAATGAATATGGTGCCAAAATGCTCACAGAAGTCAAAATAGGTTCTCTAGTCTAGGTGTGAAATTTCCTCTAAGACATCCTTAGTGTAGACAATCTGTGAAGTGCAAGGTACAGCCAGAGTGTGGTAACAGCCACCTTCAAGTTTTATATATTTACTCTTTTCTAGAATACATACTTGCAAGAGAATTGGCCTATTTACAGAAGGAGGAGTTCTCCTGAAAATCCTCTGGGAAATGCCTGCATTGAATGTGATAGAGCTACATACATTGCTCAAAAATAAGAGGAAGAAAATGTGCCCTCTCAAGATGTTAAACAAAAAAGACACACTTTCTTCATCTTAGACTGTAATTATTCTGCCTGCATTATATCTGCTATGGAGATTATGGCAACAAAGAAAAAAATCTGCATTTTAGAAGGACATTGTGACTGGCAGTAAGAATGGGAATATAGTGTTGCTATTGTATTTTCTGTTAATGCTAACATCCACTTATTCTTATATACAACATGAGGTAATACACAGGAATAAGTAAGAAAAAATTGAAAGTCGTACCTATATCTCTGTTTGGCAGACTCATCCAATTAAATGGAATCCAAACTACTGCTTGTTTGATATAGCACTCTTATTATAAAGGACAAATTTTCAAAGCACTATGCTAAAAGGAAAATCCCAGAGAATTTCAACATTGATTATAAATAGACTACTCTGTCAGAAACCAAATATATGTACATCTTAAAAGAAACCTTTCTAGTTAGATAGCAGTTAAAAAGCTCTATTCACCAAAAGGTTTGTATGGCATAAAGTATTGAAGGCTTATGCTGTGTTCAGATGGTGCTGTTCTCTTGGTAGTATATGATGTTATTTGACTCATTGATTTATTTTTCATTGATTTGTATGAATCTAGATTTCCTGAAAACGTACTCTGTTTTAGGAGTTCTTTTGGAATGTATTAAAATGATGAAAGCTGTTGACTTGATAGCCTTGGGGACTCAAGACATCTATAGATGCTCTGTTGTTTAAGAAAACCTGATGTAAATTTCCCTTTACTAATCCATTAATTTGTCTCAAACCTTGCTGGGAGGGAAATTTTCTAGGGTGATATTTCATCTTCTATGTCCTTACATCTGTGACTCTGAAGCTGTCATAAAGTACTGGTGGTCTGGACTTCTGATACATAAAAATGGATTCAAACATCACTAAAATTGACCCTGAACATCCATCAGATTAAAAGATTCCTTTCAAATTATTTTTAAGAGCCTAGTGATGAATTAAAGAAAACATTACACTGCTTTGGAATATCATCTAGTTCTTCCTTGTGTTGCATTCAGCTGTTGATTTAGAGGTGGAAGGCTTGGTAGCCTGGTACAGTTCCCCTGAGAGATCTAGTCTCTCCATCTGTGAACCTCTCTAGAGCAATTCCATGGTCTGTAGCAAAGTACTTACCGGGGGAATAAAGCTGATTAACTGCAGACTTCCTTGCTCTGGAATTTAAATATTAAATTGTGTGCCTCTTTTTCTTTCTTCCTAAAAGCACTGCTATGTAAAACCTCTGTTTGTTTTCTGTAACCTTATTATGCAGTTTATTGAGTAGTATGCTTTAATATTTCTAACGGTAAACATTTTTTTTCAATAAAAGTGGAAGGGTACTACCTCTAATAAACTTATTGAACTTTTGTCATATTTCCTCAGGGAAATATTTGCTCTTGTTGCAGAAGAAAAAAACCCCAGAATTTTTACAGCAGAATTAGTCTGCAAAGCTAAGTGAGTGAGAACACAATTAACCTTAAAAAAATTGACAAAAAATAAGAATGTTTTTGATCCTACTCAAATTAATAATCTGCTTGTATATTTTTAAACCAGTTTTTCAATTTAATGTGTAATTTGTTCTTTCATACATAAATCAAACTAGCAATTATCATTATAGCCTAAGCATCTAGGCAGGACTTAAATTGTTGGTCTCCCATATGATTTAATGTATGACAGGTTGCTTTGCTTCTTCTTAGGGCAGACCATTACTTAAAGAGGATCTTCAGGACTAGGGCACTAATAGAATCCTGAATTTCAGAATGTAAAGAGCACGAGCTGTGACAGTCTGACTTTTGTAAGGTACTCCAGATAGAATTCCTACTGCCACTCGTGTCTTTTGGAAGTTTTATTCAAACAGATTTAAGAGATTAAGAGCCTTATTATTATGGAAATACAAATATACTAAAAAAACCCTCCAAAAATAGACCTTTGTGAATTCCAAGAAAAATAAATCCTTTAGAAACTATACTTGAGAGGTTTGAGTCAAATGATATCTAGAAAAATGGGTACTAACAACATTATCAAGATTTCTTTTCCCACTTTGTTATGATTTCATTTTGTTAACAAAGGAGCTTCATAAACTATGACTTACTATGATTTATCTTTCACTGTGCATGCTTTTTCATAAGGAGGTTTCATTTGGCAACTCCTTTCTTCTATGCCTTCCCTATACAATTTGAACTGTATACTGCATGCAATTTTATCTGTTTGCAGAATATAATTTTATTTAATTAACCTATATTTCCTATATTTAGATACCTCTCTGTGATGGGAGGTTCTGAGACATATGCTTTTTCCTGGAAAAAAATATTTCTATTGCAGCTTTTCTGAACTTCATTTGGACCTGATCTGTTAGCAGAGCCTGGATCTATCTATTGTATGGTTTACAGATCCATTCTGTGCAATTTTGAATGATCTCAGTGATTGAGAGTCCCTGAATATATTCTGAGTAGAGAGACATAAACAACTTGTATAAGCTGACCTTCAAATGTCCTTTTCTTTACAGTCCTGAGACTATTTCATAGGTTAACAGTATCAACTGTGTGCAGTCTGTTACTATTGGATACAGCAGTGAAGTGGCATTCCCCATTCCCATGGTTGATGCCTGTCATGCTTCGTCAGTGCTGACAAGCAATCATTAGTCTTTGTTTCTTTTATACTAGATATTGGCAAAACAATCATTGCAAGGAATTGTAGAGGTAAAAACCATTATGTTTGCACTATAGTGGTAACAGTGCTTTTAAGCATACTGAGATATCCATTAGGTTCTCTTGTCTACAAATACTTTTTGTTTCGCTTTGTACTCTTCCGGCAGTTGAATCACCAACTTTTGATGCATTAAGAATGGATAACTCCATTCTTTCATCAGGTGATTTTCACTTTCTGCTGGCCTTTGTTCAGAGCTAAAGGCATTCTACATTTGTTTAGAGTCCCATTATATTAAATATAATTTGGATATCAGTTTTAGCCTCATTGACTTTGAAGATATTGTTTTCCTTTTAGCAGTTGTGACATGATATGACATTCCTGTGCAAGTTTAAAAACAGGAAAAAAAAAAAGGGGGAAGGGAAGATGGAAAGAGAAGGCAAAACAGACAGAGCCAATTTTAGTTTCTGAGCTGGGAGTATTTTGAACTTCACTTTGCTAGGTGGTCATATCTGTATGACTCACATAAATCATTGTTTTCTAGTACTCTTAATAGCCTTCAAGAGCCTAAGCAGGATGCAGCCATGGAGAACAAAGATTTTTTTTCAGGTCTCTGAGCTACCAGAACACCACAGTTATATCCTCCCACCTGAATACAAAAGTTATCAAAGTTCTCATTTCCAGCAGGA
>NW_008608951.1:102544-168633 GCF_000691845.1 Merops nubicus
AATTGTCCTAGGCTGAAGACACCTGGTTGCAGAAAAACAAATTGCCAGTGCAGACAAAAGAAATAGCCTTTTGTACCCATAGAATTTACTTCTGCTCAGATATCTGGAGAGTTCCAGTGCTGGTTCTGGCTATGAATTTTCATTTTCTCAAAAAAAAACTGTGATAGTGAAACCTTTTCCACTATCCCAGACATAAATTAGTTCCCTCTATTTGCTTGTTCTTGCCTCTTAAATATTGCTCAAGTTTGCCCTACTGCCATGCAGTGGTCTATTTTTAGTCTGTTTTGTTGAGCGGGATTGTTTCCAAAGTGTCTTTCATGCCATCTTTTTTTGGTAAACATTTGGTAACCTTAACTGGAAGCATCTTCAAATCTCTCCTCATGATTAATTAGCATGAGCCCTAAAAAATGAAATCCTACTTGTGAAGGAGAAACATGGACATACACACAGGTTGAGTTATTTAGAAAGAAAGACTTAGAAGTTTATTCAGGACTAAGAAACATACTTAATGAAGATGGAAGAGAGGAAAAATACATGAATGTTTCCTGATTTGGTAGCACCCACTCCATGCTACAGTGTTGCAAGAGCTATAGCTTGGTTACTGTACTTAATGTTCAATCCAAATTTTAATCAAATTCCTTAGGTCCTACTTAGGATGAGGTTGTCTTCTTGGATTTACTAAAGCTGCCAGAACTGTTCAACCCATATAAAACTGAAAAATTGCATTTCCACACCTCTTTTTTGACATGGTGTAGGGATGGTTTATAGAATAGTAGTTATGGTCACCCACTGTTACTGTTTTAGAAGGTTTATTCTCTTTTATCTCAACTTCTATTTCTTTTCCCCTGATGTAGAAGAAAGGTTTTATAATCCTACTAGTTTTTGTAGCGGCATTTGACATCTTTGTCTTTCACATTGTCAGTGAATGACAAGAGGATCTGTCCAATATATAGATCCATTTCATCCCCAGAACTAAAAGATAAGTTGTGATTTACTTTATTTATTTATTTGTTTATTTCCCCCCCCTTCTGTTTTTTTCTGGTGGGTTTATACTGTCATGTTTTCTGACAGTAGAGGAATGAGGACACTTGGGTCCCTTCTGCTGCATACAGACTGAGACAAGAGCTGCTCCAGGAAGAATGGACTGTCTTGTCAGTGCTTTCTAAACATGAATTATTCTGTCTCATCATTCCAATCCTTATCTGTTTGAGCAGTGTTTTCTCTCCACTCCTGTTCTCAAGCTACTTTTACATCAACATTCAATCCCATTCTCAGTCTGTCTCAAACATAATTTCTCATTTGCACATAGTATAAATAAGCTACTTTTATTTCTTCTGAATTGGTACAGACAGCTCTATTTCAGAAATACCTATTATACTTAGGTCTTCTTCAGCTGCAAGATGCTCTTTTCTTCTAGCTGCTTATAGACAACTGTTCAGCTGATAGGACTGTCTCTGCTGTCATGATCTTGAGTAATTTTTCAGGTAGGCTACTGTTTGTCAGAGCTTTCTCCCAGGTGTCCCTTTGCCAGATCATACAGAAGAAGCAGGGAGGCTCACACCTAGGCACTTCTCTGAGACATCAGGCCATGTGCTGAGCAGCTGCCCCAACCCTTCACAGTCAACCAAGTACCCAGGGGAAGCTACAGATTTATTTGTCATGAGCTGTTTATTCAAAGTCCCTTAGACACCTTTATGTCTTTCTCTAGTCTTTTTCACCTATTATCTGTCTACTTCATTTAGGTAGTAAAATCTTTACTGCCAGGTATCTCAGTTCCCATACCAGTAAGCTCAGTGTGACATAGAGGCCTCTAAGCATTCATATTGTACCAGTAGTAAATATATGAGTATGGTTCTTATACTTATGAGTATGGTTCTTATACTTATGAGTATGGTTCTTATTCTTATTTTGTTGCTGAACTCCCTTAATGCCACATATATCACATGTAAGTACTTGGCAAAAAGCTCTGAAGCAGTGAACCCTAACCATGCCCCTCTGTTTTCTCTAAATACGATGTAGGAGACAAGAGTAGGTGTTGGCGACAAACCAGTTCCCAACTGTCAAGGGTCAGGACTGGGCTGACCACAAGATGAATGACAGGGGCTCTCTATTAACCCTTCCTCTTTCTCAAAGTGGAATAGAAATGGGTCAAGGGAGAGACATTTACAGATTTGAAAAGAAAAAAAAAAACAGCTTTAATGAAAAGGAAAAAAAAAACAGCTTTAATGAAAGTAATAATGATTAAAAAATTAAATATAAACATACACATACAAAACCAAAATTGAACCCAATCCAACTGATGGCAATTACATCACCATTGATGCTGTGGAGTACATACTGGGGAAGTCCCACACCAGACTGAGTGGCAGATGGGAACCGGATTCAGGATCTAGATTCTGGAACTGAATTCAGGAACACACATTATGAGGATCAAAGGCAGAATGGATGGAGTCCTCCTCAGAAGCCAGCCATTGAAGAGAGCTTGACTCTCATGATCCCTCAGCTTTATATTGACTATGGCATACATGGTATGGAATAGAATGGAATGGAATACCCCAATGGTCAGTTTAGGATCACCTGTCCTGTCAACTTGTCCCCACAGGTGTGACCTTTTACTTTCTGCATCCCCAGTGCGGTACACAAAATTTAGCAGTGATCTTGGTCTTTATAGGAACAACTATAAGCAAGAGCCTTTCTGCATACTAATCCTTGGTAGCAACTATATATATCAAGTGTTATCACTTCTAGAAACAGACACTGTCTGCAAAAATATGCTGTTAGCTTCAGAAAGTGCCATCAGAAGAGACTTAACTGAAAAGTAACATCACTGAAGAGAATTAGTTCTGTTCTAGCTCAAACCAGAACACCAACAAAGCTTCCAAACTGTATCTAGGGCCTGGTGAAGCCTGATCACTGGTCCTGCATGAAAAATATCAATGACATATGTAAATATTAGTATTTCACAAATGAAGACATGAAAGCTGTCTCTTAAAATGAAGAATATGCACCAAGAAGTAGTTTTATGTATGAAAGATCCTTGAAGTAATTCTTTTGTTTTTAACTTCTCTCTTTTTTATTTGAAGCTGTAAGTCCATGTCAGTAAAGAAAGTAAGATCCTTTAAGTATTATTTTTAAAAATTAGAGCAGTTCTTGCTCATATATATAAACAGAAAATTAAGATTAAGTCTGTATTGTGGGACAGAAGAGTGTTTTCTAGTTCCCAGGTTTCTGTCAGCATCTGTGTTCCTTCTTACATTTCCATGCAAAGGAAAAAAAAAAAACCAAAATGAATCACAGAGTGCTCCAATTTGCACTAGCTCCTAGCTTCTACCTTCACCAATCACATGATTCTTTCCTGACAGGTTTTTGGTTCTGTTTTCAACATCAGCCTTTACAGGACTTCCATCGCTCTGCTCTATGTGGCCATGTGACTAGTGCGAGTACCATCTACTCACTCTGAGTCACTGCCCATCTACCAATTCACTTCTAAGTCACCAGAGTACTTTTCAACCAACATATTTTTCTTATTTTTCAAAATGACCTCTGTTCATATCTTTCTTCAATTCTTATTCTAGAAACAGGAAGGGGAAGAAAACACTGGGTCTATTAAAAATGCAAACAATATGAGCTTATGAAAGGAACAAGAAGACAAAAAAGAAAATTTTAATTATTTCTTCTCATCCGCTTGTTTTTTTTTAATTAATATTCTGCTCTCAAGGAACCAAAGTATCCTGAAAGTGCATGAGGGAAAAGGAGATGAGACAGAGATTTGTGAATGTAAACAGGGCAGTTATGCGTACAATTCTTACCAAAAGCTACTATTGTCTAAATGCCCTTTGTGCTTTAGAAAACCTCTGAGATCCTTGATTGCCAAGTTTGAGACTTCAACCTGTTTTTGTGGTCGTTATAAAAGTCCTATGAGCAGGAAATTAAGCTAAGAAAAGCTGTCATTCCCTCTATCTCTGGTGGCACCAGGAGTTCCTACAATAATAAATACTTTGAAAAGTGTAATAGCAGTCTACGCTGAAGTTTTGACAATTTCTTTGCATTAGCCCCTATCTGCTTTTCAAGCAAAGAGGGCAGAGGTCTAATAGACTACGATGTAAAAAATTGCCAGACAGGATATTGTACACAATATTTACGTTCACTTCACTTCTAACTACACCTTTTCTTGAAGCCATTAGATCCACTCTTATTCAAATATTCACTCTTGATTTTTCAGTGGAAAATAGACTATGGTCCCCTCCTTCTTTATCCTTCACCTCATTTAATGATCTTAGAGTTTTATGAACCTTATAGTTTAAGATAAGTGCTGACGGAAGCATCTGGGGTACTTGTAGTTTTTAACCTTCAGCAGCACGAGTGCATATCAGTGAGAATCGCAGTGGTCAGTACAGAAATATGAATAACACTTTGCTTTGAGATTTCATGAGCACATATCTCAGTACACTTTCAGCTGGTAGGATCAGCATGGTAAGCCACTGACAACTGTTAGCTGTATAACATTTTTCTGAGGTTCAGGCATGTAATTTATCCTGAAGGAGCCTGGGTCACAACAGTAACTATGATATTATTAGAATAGCTATCCTCACAGCAATATGGCTAACTGAACCTATTAAGAAATACTTGACCTGTCCTGAATGAATTTTTTTAGTATTACATTCAGAAAAACCTAGTTTTAAAACGTGCTATTTATTTCTCTCCTATAGCATCTGCATAGTGCCAATGTCATCAAAACAACAAAGGAAAACTGGCTATCTAGCAGGGAATGTCAAATGAGCTGGTATACAGGCTATAAAAAATGAGAAATTACTTCATAATCTTGGCAATTTAAAGAATGTTATACACTGTAAGATATTCTTGTGATAGATGGATGTTTTTTCATAGAATTATAGAATGGTTTGTGTTGGAAGGGAGCTTAAAGATCATCCCTCACAGCCTCTCTGAGAAACCTGTCCCAGTGCCTCACCACCCTCACAGTGAAGAGCTTCTTCCTTATATCTAATCTAAATCTAACCTTTTCCAGTTTAAAACTGCTATCCATTTTTCTAAGTTGACAGTAAATTTTTAGTAGCCTGTCTGCTTTCCAAGCTTTCAGTTCCAGAGTGATGTATTTAATGGCAGAGATTATCTTACATTTCTATACCTAATATGTCTCATGATATTTATGTATAAATTTTTTATGCATGCAGACCTTTATGTGGGAGGAGTTTGCATACTTGTTCCATTTGCCTTAACCCAACAAATAAATATGAAAAAAAAAAAAAATCTGTATTTCAGTAGTAAAATAATGATTGGGCTGCAGTTCATGACCATTCCACTTCTTTTTTTGAAACAAAATGATTCTGAGGAGGACATAACTGTTCTTGTGAAGGCAATCAGTAAAGAACAGGCCTGTCAAACAAATACTTCACATTGAATTATTCACTGTGTTCTAACATTTAATTAACAGATGAACACAGTTGTCCTTGCTCATGTCTAGTTATAGGAAACCATTATGTGTTCCCTACCATGTCTCCTCGCTTAGTTAAATACTGCGGGAAGATCTGTGTTGTGATGATGCTGGAGCCATCACTGTTTATTAATTCATGACTAATGCTCAAAACACTGACCACAGAAATAAAGCCACGAATTTGAGAAGGAACTCCCCATGTATCATAGCTAGCCCTTACTGATTGTTTGGTTGTTGAGTCTGTGTTACTGTTCTCTGTCTACTGACTGATGGTGTTCTTTAAAAGGGAAGCTAGCATTTAGAAATGAAACAGCCCAGCTGTCTGATTGCTTTTTGGATAATCCCTTTGATACTTTGTAACTGAACAAAACGGTCAGGTGTGTGGGATGTAAATAAAGACATTTCATTTGACACATTGCCGTGTTTGGGATTTTTGGATCGCTGGAATTTGTTTTTTCTTTGTCAGTGAATCCTTACTTCTGTCAGTTTGGGTTGTCATCTACTGCAAATGAATTCCATTTCATCCCAGCAAAGTTTTAACTGGCAGATCTAATCAGAAAAGTAATAATTTGAACTCAGGACCATTTGCTTCTGAATTGCCGTAGGAATTACATGCACTATTTCTAAATTGAGAAAAAATATTTAAAAGCTTGGAAAATATTAAGCCCCAGGCTACTTGTCCTTTATGTAGCTGGTAGTAAAAGGAAAAGACTTTAGGGGATGGTTCTTTTAGCTTTTGCTACAGACTGACAGTTAAAAAGGAAATAAACTAGAAATACACTACAAACATCTGGAACCAGGCTTGTGATACGTTTCAAAGAGGTATCATATTTAGGCCAGTTATGATGAAAGTTTACAGTTATCAGGTGACAGTTCAGCTCAGTAGTAAATATCTCTTTCTTTTCTTCACCATGCACAGTCTTTTTGTAAAAGTATTATTATTATTATTATTGATATTGAGATATTTGTGCACCTTTAAAACCACTGAAATATTCTTCTTCACATTTAATTTGGTAAATCATTATGATTCCACCTTGCTTGTATCCTGGGTAAGCAACTGAATGAGCTGTATAAGTGCCACAGTGAACAACACAAGAAGCATTTAATCAGTAATAACAAGAAATTCATTGCAACATACTATATTGTGTGTGTTTCAAAGGATCTTGTTTGACATTAGCAACAACACTGAAAATAGATGCAAAATAGTACTCAGTGTCAACATGAGAAAACTTAAAATATTTTGATCTGAGTTAGCTGTTAGCTGCAAAACACAGTGACTGAATCCACTGGTCCATGTGAGGAACAAACAATGCAGAAATTACAGTTCTTTAATCCTAATAAATTATCACAGTCATGAAACCGAACTGAAATCTTTATCAGAAACACTTAGGGAAGTCAAAGCCTTTCTTCAGATAGCATTAGACTAAAACTAGAATATTTTAAGGCAAGATCTCTCCCTGCCAGGGCCCTGAGAGCACTTGCAGAGCTGATGTGGCTCTGCTTGTCCTCAACCCTGTTGTCCTCATTTTGTGGATGAACCCATTTACCTTAGACTCAAGGTCTTACCTTGCTATTTCTAGAAGATCAGTGGACAGTCAGTAGGAGATGCTGCTTTCATCACCCTGCCCTCCTTGCCCTGCTTCACAGCCATGGGGCTGTGCCTTGTTGGCAAGGGCTTGGCTCTGTCTGCATTGGAGCTGCTCTTGGCCTCCTTTCTCTTGGGAAGCCACATGCTTTTGATGCTCCTTGACAATCCCTTCTTAATGATACTTGTTTCCTTCCTTACTAAGGTTATCTCATAATTATTTGATAATTTTTAAGATTATTTAATTTTTTTTCTCTCAAAAGCAAATGCGTAGTTATTAGATGTTAAAAAATGCTATATATTACCAATACATTTTTGATATTTGTGATTAAATGTAATTTCTGCTTTTGAGTGGATGGCCTTTCTGTTTTCATGTGAGATGCATAAACACTTTCCAGAATGAACTTGGCTAGTAGTTCCTAACTGTTGATATAGTTTGGAAGACTGCCGATGAAACAGCAGTTACATTTGTTTTCCTTGATAGTCATAGATTTTAAATCCATAACAGATTGTTGTGTTATTTACTTGAGCTCCCAGTAGCACTGCTAAAATTTGGGTTACTGCCTGGGCTTTACATTCATATCTTATTACTGAGTTCTTGACTGATACTCCAGTTTATGGGTATGATCAAATTCGTACAGTCTCCTTCATTTCCCTTTAGTTATATTGGTTACATGGTGGGTAAGCTAACCTAAATGCAAATCTGTGTTTGTGTATTTTTACTGCTTTTCACCCATACTGATTCACCACTGGTGATTTGATCCTCTAATCCTCTACAGTGAACTGGCAATGAAAAGATGTCACATTTCTTTAGAAGATGTCATCCACAAGAACATCCACATCTGGTGCACCTGGAAATGGCATGATGAAGTGTCAGTGCTATGTGGTTGAGACCATTTCTTGAGCTCTTTCATATACCAGCCCAGAAAGAAACAGGCCCTTTTGCAGGACTGTGGTGTTTAATGGGCTTTTCAAGAAGCTGGAAGCAGAGGTTTCACCAAATCTCAACATGTAAAGGTGATTACATATGGAAAGTGTAAAGAGAGAATTTCTTGCCCTGTGGCCTGTGCCAGATATATTTTCGTCCATCAACCTCCAACAGAATTCTGTAAGACGTCTAAGAGACTGGTGAATAAGTTTTGCTGCTGATCCTTTTTGGGAAGCAGATTTTAAGTGCAACACTTGACAGGAGCTAATGAAGGATTTTAGGAAGGCGTATGGAAGAGAGGTGGGTTAGTTTAAGTTGGCCTGTGATTTTGTACAAGGTAATGGCTGAATTGTAGAGGAAGCAGGAGGATATCCAAGTGTGAAGAACAGTCTTCCATGCTGCACTAGAGCTGTTTTGTTTCCTTACTAACTACTAGAAGTAGTGACTATTTGAACCTAAGCTGGAGGCTCCTCAGTCCCTTATTTGTGAAGGGTGGGGCATAACAGGATGGGCTGACAAAAGCTGGCTACAGTCAACACATACAGCCATGAACACCTGGTCAGAAATGTTCTATCATTATTTGCTGTCGTCTCAGGCCCAAGCAGACTTTGACTGTGCCCTTTGGTGTATGCCTAGCAATGACAATGCTGGGACTCAACAGTCCATCCTTAAAAACAGGAGATAGATTAGGCAGCTACCTGACCCCAGACCTGTCTGGGCTGATCTCTGCCCAAGACTATGAATGTGCTCATGGGGGCACACTTCATCAGTGAGAGGTTCCTCTTTGCCATGATTGGCATCTCTTCCGTGATGTGTATGGGTCTTACCATGGCATCAGTGTGGCCTAG
The DNA here is from genome assembly GCF_000691845.1 of Merops nubicus. Classification (NCBI taxonomy): domain Eukaryota; kingdom Metazoa; phylum Chordata; class Aves; order Coraciiformes; family Meropidae; genus Merops; species Merops nubicus. The sequence goes on from NW_008608951.1 coordinate 111,358, forward strand.
GAAATGGGGTTACATGTTGCTGGGGATTTCTAAACATCAGTTTCGACAGCTACTGCTGCTGAACCATAACATGGCCACGATTATGGTGGTGTGGTGTATGCTTTATGCAGAATTCAAGCACTGGCAAATTCCCCAGGAGAGGGATTGTATTTGAAATTTTTCTACTTGCTCTTTAGGGAAGGCAAGGAGTGTCATTTCAAGCTAATCAATATGGATAGATGATGAATTTAATGCTCGTGATGTACCTCTTACAGATCAGCTCAGGCTCAGCTGTTACACCAAACTCATAGTCTTCATAAACAAAAACATCTAACAGGGTTAATGAGACTTTTTGCTATTTGAAGAACAAGAGATTGGGTTAAATATGCAACTACCAGCAAAACAAAACAATCCCAGACTTTCAGGCTAGTCTTATTGCACTATACTGAAAGCATTAAGACTTGGGTCCAGGCACTGGACAAAAATATTCTGCACAAAGATATCACTAGAAAAAAACCCTTTGGATTCTGAGTTCACCCAATTTGTATTCTCTCAAGTAACTTCTAGGGACAGTGCTGGGAATTAGCAGAGGCCATGTACTATCCCTGGGAGGAAGCTACAAAATGGAAGGGGACAGACTATGCCTTTGACTTCAGGGCCAGGGAATGGGCCCTGGCACTATTTGGTTTAATGACATAGAACAGAGCCTCAGGATAACAATCCTTAAGTCAAGATGCTTCAGAAAACTCAAATATTTTTAGAAGATAAACATTTTCTCATGGAGAGGTTTGAACAGACTTTTGTAAATTTTCTGTCTTTCAGGTTTGGGAAGATGCAAATACAGTATAAGTATTTTTTTTAAGTATTTTGTAATTTTGTTTCCCAGAATTTATGCAGAAAAATACATCTGAGTAGCTTGCTTGGAATGTCTGGCCTTAAATGGAAGGTGTAGAAACCATTTACAAACTGTAGGAAATCTTCCTCTGATTCTCAGTTGAATGGACTTGGTCACTCCTCAGTTTCTAACAGGTCTATTCCAACTCACTTTCATATTCAGAGTGCTTATAACACCATACTATTTCCAAGTACTTTAAAAGTATTGATACTTAATTATAAACTTTAATTATAAAGTTATTAAAAAAATAAATTTAGTGGGGTTTGGTTTTTAATTTGTATTCAAACTCTAGCAATCAGATTTTATCCTAGATTCAATGACCATGGCCGTTCTTACTGCATTAGTTTACTGCCTGTTAATAATTTATGTGCATTGTATTGTAACAAGCAATAATATTTTGTCTAACTGCAGGAAGCATTTTTGCCTTCACAGTTTAGGCTTTGAGTCACTATCAGATCTGCTTTCAGTTACCAGATTGCCTGTTTCTCCTAGCAAAGACAGTTTGGTTGGAAAACCAATCAAATACTGCATATGGGTTTTGAAAAATCTTACATCAAATGGCACAAATTAATTTAGCCTACTGTCCCAGTGCAAGTCCCTGGATGTTAAGCTACAGTGTTAAAGATATCTTTTTTTTTTTTTTAAATGCCTGGCATTTACTTAATTTTACAACAATACAGCCAAGCTTTAACCATTATAAATTAGAATTTACCAAGGTAAGCTTATGGAATACTTTTTCCTTCCTCTCATTGAACCACAAACATCAGAGACCATTCTGTTTAATAAGTGGAGATAGAACAAAATGACCAAAGCACAACACCAAAGCTGCCCAAATAATATGCTCTGCGGTCACTTTCATTCAGAAGCATTAAGAGGGGAGACTGTTGATAGTTATCATGCACTACTTCATCTTCAACAGAGTAGGCAGCTCAGGTGAGAATGGTGCACTGCATGTCAGCACCAGTCATAGCTGCACATTGTACTGAAGTATTACAAAGGAGGGCATCTATAATGTACTTGTTATTGAATTCCTCAGCAGCTCTGAGCAGCCCTGCCCCATTCTCTCACAGGACACACGGAGGGGATCATAATGAGTCACTAGGGCTCCTCTAGGGAAGCCCACTAGAAAAGTGTGCTCCCAGGAACTGTGGTCTCTTTTGTATCTGAAAGCAGTTCTAGAGTGGTAGAAAGCTGGTGTAGTGGCATGTGGTAATCTAGCAACACAGTGCAGTGAGAAAGGTTTGCTTTAAACTAGCCTTTGAATTCCTGAACATACTGAACATTTCACAACTGAACATAGTAACTATGTGTATAAGAGAAAAGTAACTGCAGCGCGCCAAGCATTAAGCAATTAATTGCTTTTCAAATTCTTCAAATGATGTGTATTTTATAAACAATTTACTATGTGCTCAGACTGGCTTTATAGAAGCCAAACTGACTGCATATCTGATCTAACTGCAGAAAAGCAAGGAAATGGAAAGCTTGCACAACCGGACAGCTCTAGTCCTCTGCTGGCTGTGACCCACTTTAATTTAGCATTTACTCACAGGGCAGAAAACATACAGAAAGGGATGGCATTTTAGCTTTGGGAAGATAACAAGGTCCCACCTTTTCTGAATAGCAAAAAACCTCCAATGCAAGTAACAGCAAATCTCACAATGTTAAGATACCTACTCTTATTTCTCTGAACAGAGTAAGAACTGCTGGGTGTAAAATGGACCATACTATAACTGATAGTCATCCACCATCTACTAAGCAAGACTTCTGTCTCCATATTGTATTTTTGGATGCCTTCTCCAGCACATTGTAAAACAGTGCTCACATGAGGAATTTGGTACTGCTCTCAGGAAATTACTGCAGATTCAGCAGGTGAAGCCTGTTCTGTGTAACTAAATTTAGAGTATGAAGGAGAGCAAAAAGGTGCTTTGAGCAGATGAAGTTGAAAGATGTGGGTAGGTAGGGATAAGTTCCTTTTCTGCTTGCCCTAGAGAGAGTAAAAGTACCATGTACCTTGAAAATAGTCCAGCTCCAATTACTTTTAGAAAGATTTTGCTGTTTATTTTATGGGAAAGTTACTTAAAATCTCTTCAGTTAAACCTATCACTACTGAATTCACAGAAAACATATCTGTGTTGTAGGATGAATCAGAAGTGTCAGCGTATCAAAAAATCTGCTAAACAGCTATATTTTAATACATTGAAGAACAGCAAATAAAATTTTCTTGTGAATAATTAAACCCAGAAACAGTGACAGGGAATGAGGCTGTCACCTCTACTAAAGTGTGTTTTCTGCTACTTTGGATGATGTGGGACCTATGCATATTTTTAACAAATACCATAGAAACCTCACTTTCCCTCATTGTTACTGTCTCACCTGGCTGCAAAGGGAAACCTGCATGAAAAAACAATAGTGAGAGTCTGAGGAAAACATCCAAGGTCCTTATGGGAACTAATACAAAAGCTCTAAATGGGAAATCACCTCTGTCAGATACCAAACTAGTGGGCAAGTTTACCCTTTCTAGACTCAGATAGGACACTAAAACTTTTCGGATACTGATTCAAAGGAATAAGGGAGGTTAAGTGGTCTGTCAGCAGCTGCTCAGGGAGGAGATGATGACTGATTCTGAGGGGCACATGAGCCAGCTGAAACAGTTTCATCTACTCTCCCCTAACCTAGAGGTGGCAGTAGCAGGACAAAGCTGAATTTACTGAGGCTCAGATGGAAAGATGAAAGCCGAGGTAAGGATCTTTTGTTTGTTTAAGCCCTTTTCTCTGTGTTTGAATGAATAATACTTTGTTTTGGAGAAGCTGGCTTGAGGTCACTTCAATTCATCTGCTGTCATAGACTCTTGGAAGAAAAGGCATATTGATGACAAACACAGTTGGGTCTGTCAGTTGAACATGAGTAGTAAATGAGATATTGTCGCCAGGATTTCTAGTCTGAGAGTGATGGGACCATATGGCTCTATCCACAGAAAGCTGAAGGTAACAAACCTCTTCTCAGGAAAGTGTGTTTAAGAGGTACGAAAAAGCACTTCAGTATAGTTTACTAATCTTACATTTCTTTCAGTTTAAGTAAGCGAAATATTCTCTACTAGAAATCCTTTCCTCATTTACTTAAAAATGTGTAAAATGCTAACATCTTTGGTTTTCTGCCAACAGCTGATGTGCACAACAAATGATCCAGAACTAACACATCTCAGTTCAGAGCTTAGAAAGGAATGTTTGGTAAATATATTACTACATGGGGTTAAGTTTTTTTCCTGAATAGCTGGATTTCCATTCAAATGATTTAAGACATTTAAGAAATGTAATTTGTGATGGCCCTAAAAGGTGAAATTTTAATATTTATTTAGAATTTATTATCTTTGTAATTTTCCTTGAAGCATGTTTTGCGAACACTTAGTAGTCAGTATTGATTGCATGCTCCTAATTAATGGAAAACTTCTGAAATCAGACACCACCCCTGCAGGCAGGGGTTGCTGTGTGGCCCAGCACACAGTGAAACTGTGAAACTAGCTTCAAACTAGTTTCAAATCACCTTTTTTAATAAATCAAGGTAGAAGCATCATTTGAAATTACAAGTGAGGGAATCTTTTTTTGTGTGTGTCAATAAACAAGGAGAGTAAGAAGGTATATTGAGTCCTCATTAACATATATAAGGCATCAGAAAATCTAGCAACAAAATTGTTTCACATTATTATTAGTTGTCTGCTGGAAAGCCACAAGCAGGAGATGATGGGGAAAAAAAAAAAGGCCAGCTACTTCATCCCAGTCTTACTTTCATATTGTAGTTCAAAGGGACCTTTTTGACTATTTTTGACTATTATAGAATGAAAATTTTATTTTGTTAACTTTCAGTTATACAGTTTGTTTCCCTGAATCTAGAAATGGATGGTTTTCCTTTTCTTGATAAATGCACTGTAAGTAAATACGTAAACTGGAACCTACAGGGATAGAATTTTATGTTTAATGTTGTTGCAGATTCATCAGTGTATTTCTTATTCTTGGACTGTTATGCCAGATAGCAGATTTTTCTTTCCTTTGAAGGGAGGAAGTGAGGTGTAAAATCAGGAAAAATATTTTTTCCTTGAAATAAGTTTTAGAGTTCATGATTAATATTTAAACAGAAAAAAATATTTAACAGTTTCAGAAGGGAAATGATCTATGGTCTGTCTAGAATCAATATCCTACCACCTTAACAGAGAGAAAGGGCCACAGACCTTGAAATACAAAAAAAATGCCATGGAATAGCAAAAGAAGCAGTAGTTCTGGGAGTAACAAATATGTGAAACTTATTCTGCAAATCTGTTTTGTGTTCTTTCTTTTGGGTTTTAGGTGCCAAATAGTGCAAGATTTAATAGAGGGATTCTTGATGTTGAAGCTTAAGAGTTTTCTCCAATGTATGTACATATGTTGTCAAAACCTCTACTGCAGCATGACATGTCAATGCAACACCTCTTTCAGGCCCTCTTATTTTATTGGAATGCATTTCTCCACTGCTCTGTCAAGTTTGGCTGAGTCGTCAGGTCCTAAATCCCAAATTCACTGGAGATGGAAGGAATTCAAGACAAATTCACATGCATGTGCACGCTGATATTTCTTGGGTGATCCTTTACTAAATTAAAAGAGCTATAACATTGTCTTGTATTATGTACCTGGCTATGTATGTGAATAGGACTTGAAGAACCTCTTCCAGACATCTCACAGGTGTTCAGTGGTTCCTCAGATGAAAGAACACGTGGAGGTTTTTCTGGAAACCATCTGTGGCACCTCAGGCAAGTCCAAGTTCTGACCTGATGCCAGACCCAGACAAAGCTAGCTGTTTGAACATCCTTTCCTGAAGACTGTGAAGTACTATCTATGATCAGTTTCTGACTTCCTGAGACTCATAGCTCTCTGTCAGGGAGCAAAAGACATTTCCCTGAAGATAAGTGTGATTTTAGAGCAAGAGTCTTGAACCTTTGTACTGAGAGTTTGGAAAAATTGTATCTAAATGGTGTTTGGGTGTTTGGTGGTGTCGGTATGTTTTTCTTTTTTTGGTTGTTGTCGTCATCGTTGTTGTTCTTATGGGTTTTTTTGTTTGTTTGGCTTTTTTTTTTTTTTTTTGGGTGTTGTTTTTTTTTTTTTTTTGTGTGTGTGTGTGTTTCCTTTTTTTTCTTGTAAGCATATAGTAATGTATGTTAGAAAAGAAGCCTATAAGGATAGTTAAGTTTCAGCTTACTGCAAAACTTTGGCCCATGTTTATCTCAAAGGAAAATATAAGACCTGATGAACATTTAGTGTATCTGTCTGTAGCTATAACACTCCTTCAGCATGGAAGTAGTCTAGTCATGTACTTTGATTGTGTCATGTAGAAGACCCAATATGGCAGATGTGGTTTGCTAAAAGTCTCTAAGTGGTTTAGCTAAAAGTCTCTAACTCTGAATACACTGTCTTCTGCAAGACTCCAAATACATGTACTTATTTGTATCCTGAAGAGTTGCTTTCCTCTAGCTAATTGAAACAGATTTAGAGGAAATCTTCTAACTACTCTGAGTGTGTTTTAAAAAAAGCTATAAACTGCTTTTCTTTTAACGGATTTTTATAAAGATCACTAATACTGTCACTGCAATATAGTAATAAAAAATGGGATATGTTACTTGAGAATAGAAGCCTTCATAAGTTTATTTAAAAAATTGTATAAAACATTTCAGTCATTGCATAGGCTGATGATCAAAATTTATCTCCTTAGAAGTATCTCATAGAGATTCTGTACTTTGGAGAGAATATCATTCTCCACTTTTATTTGCCAGCATCTTGTCAAATAATTACTGCCAAAGAAAATTTGGATTCCTCCTTATCAAATAAAGAAAATATTCCTAAAAAATAAATCAGGATCTTTTCTAAATTGTCACATCTCTTTGTGGTATGTTTGTCTGTGAGGGGAGTGAGAATGAAGTGACATATAAGGTAAATAAAGTATGTACTATTTTCTGTCGAGTTACTTCCACTGATGAGATCAGAAAGGGTGAATGTTGAGTTTTCTACCTTTTCCCGCCCCCCTCATCTGTTTCAATTGTACTTCCAATTGGATAGCTTTGGCAATTTCACTGTTTTGTCTATTTGTGGTACCACAAGGTAGACCACGGGTGATCGACTCAGATCAACTCAGTCCTCGAAGAAACGTAGTTTTCTGGTAGTTGAAGGATGGTTAATTAAAACAATACAGTTTTCCATAGGCTGGCAAAGGATATGTTTACTGACAGGGGCTTGTGGGAGAGGTGGACTTCAAAATGACAGCTTGTTCAGAGCAGGAAAATCTGCCTATGAAGGCAGACACTGTCAGTGTAGGACTTGTGGCTTAAACTCAGCTGAATAGACATGTCACTTTTGCAATGATACAGAAGTGGAAGAGGCCAAAGCTCTTCCCTCTTTAGGCATGGGGGAAGAGAAGATAATTTTTTTCTGAATTCTGAAAGCATTTTTTTCAATAAATGACTTGAACATGTGAAATATTCTGAGCAGTATCCATTTCTCTTTCTTTGCCATTCCTGCATGCCTGCTACATATATCTGCCCAGCTGTGCTAGTAAATATGATAAGGTGTTTTAACAGTCAACAATGAATTGCTTACCTGCAGTTTTATCAAAGAGCATAGCTACAGAAAGTAATCACAGCTTCATGTTTTGATGCATAGTGTCATATTTCCTTATAGGTTTTGATACAACATTGACTTAGTTTCATATCTCATTTCTACAGTTTATAAACTAATTGACTATTTCTTGGGATGAAGTAAATCATCTCGTAAAAATTTTCATCTGATATATCATAAGCTATAGTGTGATGTTATCTGTGTGTCTTGATGCAGTTATGATGACTGAGCTGCATTCTGGTAGTTTATAAGATTGGTTGGACATTGGGTATTTTGGAGACAGTCTGCTTGGACACTCTTCCTCTGTCACAAAAAGTGCCCCATGAAATAATGTGTCAGATTTTGCTTTTTGATACACCATGTAAAACTTGCATATTTTTTAAAATCACTGACATAAAAAGGTTCCACTGATTTATAGAGTTCAGAATAGAACCTTAATCGTAAAGGCATAATCATTGAATTGAGTGTAACTGGATTTGAAGTAAACTTTTCTGGAAAAAAATATTGCAAGTATTTATAAAAAAAAATCTAGAACAAGTGTCTGAATAATATTTTATTTTGTTCTCATAAAATAGTGTAATATTTATTTTTTTTAGATTATTACAAATTAGCTACAAGTGTGACAGTTAGAGGTAGAGCTGATATTTTGCAGAAATTGTGGACTTTGAGAAAACAAAATATGAAGGAATTTTATTTTCTACTGTAATATAAGATGAACAGTACTCTAAGCATAAAAATCATAAACCAAAACAGATGTTTAACATTTGCCCCTCATTCTTATGTTGATTATATTTCTAAAGCCAGAAGGAATAATTAATCTGACCTAGTGTATAACAAGGCCATTTAATGTCACTTGGTAATGACCACACGATATTTCAATAACCTATCTTCCAGAAAAAGTCACAGCACTACATGTAAAGTCTTTGAGGATATATTTTACCACTGATCATAAAGGATTGTCTTTAGTTATTCCTGACTGGCAAAGGTTTGGAAAGGTGAGTAGTTTCCATTCAGAATACCAAGTACCTGGGTTTCCTTCTCTTCTCCTGTTGATTTCATGTACATTGTGGCAGGTATCGACAAAAAAATTACCCATTAAAAATACTAAATTCTTAAACAAACTTGATAACCATAACCTGTGTTAATTTTAGACTGCAATTAATTTTTCTAAACTTCAGCCTGGAATATATATGTGAAAATGGCTTATTAGCTTTGCTTACCACTGAAGATAACAATTTAGAACAGAAATGCTGACCTAATCTTAGCTGAAAAAAAATATGAATCTCTGTACTGCGATCTGCTTGTGAAGAGTTTTTAGAGTGAGCAGAGGAATTTTGGGGTGTTAAGGTGAAGGAAAATAATGATCTCACTTTATTAAAACTATCAACACTGCTTTTTGCTTTTGCACTTTTAAGGGATTTTCACCAATTAACATTTCCAGAAACAAGTGCACACATTCCCATGGCCTTTTGGGATGTTCCAAAATTTTAAATCATGTTAAGCTGATAGCTCCAAATCCATACCCACATTTTCCATACGATTTAGAACCTTGACGGAGAAACAAAAAAATTTTTCCAATTCACTGTATGGCCAGACTAAGACAGTCATCAAAGCTTTAGTTCCCACTGTCTGTTCTCCGTTTTCACACCAATTAGAACATGACACCCCGGGTTCATTAAAATAAATGAAATTTAAACCTTATATGTAAAGTTACTTGGTGGGTCTTTTTTTCCTTTCCTGCATTTAAAAAATTTGTTCATATGCATTCTATCAACTAAATCATATTTTATATGAGCTTGTAGAGTTTTCCATCTGTGATTCATTATCTGTTAATCCTATGCCATGGGACTGTGATGTATTGTGAGTTTTGTTGTAATAGGCATACATACATACATGTACAACTATTAATTGTTTTGGACTCTCCATAAAGGTACTTGTGTCCTAACTGGGGACATTTTCAGTGATGCTGGGTGTCTAACTCCTGTTGTCTGAGTGTCAGTCACGCATTTGAAGACTGACATTATAAATAACGTTACTATGCAATTTTAAATAAATGAAATAAAAATGACACCTTTAGCTCATATTTCATTCTTGTAGTTCTGAATCTCTCAGTCCTTTACTACATTAATCTTTAAGTTAATTTTGTCAGTACATGCACAACTAATGGAAATAATATTAGTAAATGTACAAAGTGAAATGCTCCTTGTCTGAAAGATCTCAGAGTCTTCATGTGAAACAGTACAAACATTTCATTCCTGAAATTAAATTATTTTCCGTAGATAACTGTAGAGGGATCTTCAAATTCATGGGTCTTTCTAAGTAACAATGCTGAAAATAGTGAATTAAATGTTTTTGTGATGGATTTAGATTCATCTACTTTTCTTAGGATCTTTCACCTGTCTTGTAATATGTATTCTCTAAAGCGTGTGCCATCTTTTACTTAGGAGGCAAAAGAGCATTTTAGAAGCCTGTGAACAGGTATGATTTTTTCCAGTTTTGGCATTGCAATGCTCCATTAGAACTTCCTGATCTTTCCTCTGGTCAGCGTGGAGCTAGTTCTGACAATGGGAAAATCGAGGAGGTTCTTCAAATATTTTCAATGTCCTTGAAAAAGTCTTTTAAGGAGAATAAATCCATTCTGAATTTCTTGGAGGAAAACTGACGCAGACTTAAGATTGTAGTTTCTGCATGCCCAATTATACTTCCTCCATGCCTAGTCAGTACTTCCTGAAGAGCTCTGTGAGGACAGAATATATACACCACACAGAGTATATAACACAATTAAGTTTTGGGCTGTCCCTTGAAGAAATGAAAAAAAAAAAAAAAAAGTATCAGCTTTTAATTTTCCTTGTACAAAATAGGTCTTGTCATAATGTGTAGTGCAATAAGAATCTCTAGAATACTGAACACGCATAATTCTTACAAATTTCTAATGCTTTTGCTTGTAGATAAGAGCATAAGCTTTCCCTTCACAGTATTTTCTTTCTCAATTCCTGGATTTTCTAAAAAGTTCTGCTTTGACTACTTCATACTTTCCTTTTACTTGCAGTACTGCAGAAGAACAATATATTTCCTAACTTGCATAATTTGAATTATCAGTATTACTGTCTGGCAGGACCCACTGATCCTATTGTACTTGTAAATGATTGTGGAGCAGTGTAATCCAAGGCTGCTAGCGTATCTGCAGTACCAACACCTCCTTTGAAATGATACTAGAACATGGGGAAGATATGTTAGCCTTCTTCCCTGGAGCTATCAGTCTGTGTATCTATCTCATCAACTTGAAAAATAAAAAAAATTTCCTTTGGTACCGACTTTCCCACGAAATAGAATAATTAAAATCCATTTGATAGGTGGTTGAATAACCACCTATTGCATGTCAAATGTGTTGAGTGTCACTGTAACTTTCTGAGGACTATTGGTGTAAGGAAGCAATATTATTTCCTAGGCTGCACTACAAAGCTTACTGAGCTCATTCCACAGCTGATATAGAAAGAGTTACTGAATTCCTGTTTGTTTCATATCCACTTTAGTAGAATTTTACTAATTTGTAGTTCTTAAATCTTGTAGTCTATGGGAAGTAGGCACTCATGGCTATACAACTGGTCCATTAACTACATACAGCATATATATTTTTCCTCAAGTACTGAGAAGTAGTAGTTATCACTAGATCTTTTTGTGCAAATTCAAATGCAGAAAAAAAGAACCCACATGCCATAAATGAAGTCATACTGAACTGAAAAATATCTCCCTGTTTTCCCTTTCATGAACTCAGTTTTTATCTCCTTTGCTGCACTGTGTCTGTTTGTGCAAAATTCAGTATCCATAATTAGTTGTTAATGAGCTGTCTATTATGAATGCAATTTATAGACAAGAGAGATTGAAGACTTGAACTCTTTCAAGGAATAGTTCTGTATCCGAGTTCTCCTTCATGTGCAAATATACAATGTTTCTGTTACAGTATCTCTTAGGCTAAAATCTTAATCTGAGTCACTCTGAATGTAGTTACACATTTACTGACTTTCCTTTAATGATATATTGATTGTATCCTGAATATTGCAATGAACAGGCTACAGTATAATGGAAACTCTTTGTTATACCAAGAGCAGTCTCAAAGAATTATGCTCATTAAGCTGTGATCCTGAACCGATGAATTTAATGGGGAATTTGCCATCAAATTCAGTATGAACAGAACCAGAACCTAATTTCTTAAAGGCATTCAGAAATATGGTCTTTAATAACACTTTGGTAATATATCATGATACAAAGAGAATTAGCTACAAGCAACCTAATTAAACTGGAGAATGAATTGGCTAATGCTCTGTACATACAGCTAGGACTGCTCTATGCACAAAACTTGAAGTGATTTGCATCATCTATGTTTGTGGTGTGTTCTTCCCCCCCCGCCTTTTCTTTACAGTCAGGGCTAACTGAGGCACAGGTGTTAAAGCAATAAGTCAAGTTTATACACAAAAAGTGGCAGAAATGAACCTAGATCTCTCAGCTGCTAACCCGTATAATAATGTTTGAAGGCAGCAGCAAATCCTAGTATAAGAATGGGCATTGGGTGGGCTGTGCACTCATCAGGCAAATGAGGTCTAGTCACTCCATTACCATTAATTAGAGCTTTAGAGGTCTGAAATTGAGACAGCTCATGAAACAGAACTTCTTATGAAAAAACAAGTTCATAGACAGATTACCTCGAATGAACTCTGAGATTTTATGAGCTCCATTCCACCCCTGAGTAGAGAAATTCCAGCATGAGCTTTTGTTGCCATCAGAGACTTAAATATGTATTAAATATTAAAGATTGGATAGAGCTGCTTTGAGAGAAATCAGTTACTGGTGGTAGAGAGGATGCTGAGGTCCTAACTTGGTTACTTAAGGCATGAGGTTTAGCCCTCCAATCATCCGAAGCAGTCAAATGTCAATTGGATATGTTGTGTTGTTTTTTTTTTTTTCTATTTCTTTTAATTGGTATCTTTCTTCTAGGTCAGGAAATGTTACTTGTGTACAATAATTTTCCAAGGCTGCAGAACCAGAGATTTTATTTATATTTATTTGTTTGTTTTGTGCTAGCTGTAATTTACCCATGGTGAAACACTGGAAAAAAAATCATACTTTTTCTGTCAGAATCAACATCTGGCAATAACCAAGGGTATGGAAGCTTTCAAATGTTTGCACTGAGTTTGAGAAATGCAGCTGTGGCACTGTATTTACAGCTCTGTGTTGCTCTTCTGGAACCTAGGGGTGGGTGGGTGGGGGAGGGGAAAAAAAAAAAAGAAGCTGTTTAAAATCATATGACAGGTTATTATTTTGTTTAATGTGAAATGTTCATCTGACAAGCTTATTGAGCTTGATTTGTGTACAGAACCATTTTGCAAATCTGCAGTCTATCTGATTTCCCTTCCCCCTCTTCTTTGCTCCCTCCTCTGCCACTAGCACCGACATCAAACATTGTGCCATCTGAGGGAAAAAAAAGGCACCTGGAGCATTAAAGTGATTTAATCAGTTTGATTTATATTAATGGTACAGAAGAGAATATTTTTTGGTCCTCAAAAACATAACAGGCAATTGATGTGCCATATTGCAGTATGGTTTTAGCTATCAACATGTCAAGATTTAGTTTTGCTGTTAACATTTTACGATTTAGAAGGCTATAAGAATATGTGCAGTGTAGCAACAACTCAGGCATCATTCCCTTGGCTATATTTATTGGGCTTTCATTTTTTCCTTTTATAGAAAGAAATTGAAAAATAAAAAGAGGAAGTGTAGAAAGACTTTTTTTTTCCTCTTATTTTTTGCAGTCTGTCAAGTTGTGTGAATAAAAAGAAAGAAAACTAACCTAATGGTTTGTTTTCAGACCAAAGTGGATTCTAGGCAGAAGAATTTAAATATACAGTTTGTTGATTTCACTAAACTAAAGATAACCTGTGCATAAACTGTAGCTTCATTGTTTCTACATCCTCTATTTATCCCTATAGCTGAAAGCTACATGTTTAACATGCTGTGGAGATGATGATCTATATAAGCCAACTGTCTGAAAATCTGGAAGTACTATGTGCAGTGTACATGGTCATACAAGAATTTATTTTCTTTCTAAAACTTAATTTCCTTTAACTCTGCTGTGGAAAATCAGTAAGATGTACTTCTTGGTGTGTGAATGGGAAACTAAGTTTTCATACTAGAAGAATGCCACAGTGGCTAGAGCTACTAAAGTAAGGTCTAAATTCTTCTGTGAACTTTAGTGGATGCCTTTCTTCCGACAGGTTTTTAGTTTGTTATTGGATAAAAATTGTTGTTGACAGTTTAGAACTAGCACTGCAAAGTAAATGAGTCATATAACAAACCTGACCTTCCCATTCTGAAACTTCCATGCTTAAAGCTCCAAATTCAAAAACCAATATGAAATATGGGTAGTAGGAGACAGTACAAATTATACAAAACACTTCAAACTTCTTTCCATGTACTTTTCAAATTTTAGAACTCAATGTTAGGAAGGTGCTGAAATTCCCTGTGGAAACCTAATTAACATCTTTTCTTTTTCCAGCTCCTCTGAGTGACAAAGAAAAGCCTAGTCTTCAGGACTTGAGCTCAAGAACTCTATCTTCTCAAAGCTGTATAAGAGGATATGAAGGTACTCTAGAACTTTGTAAAGGGAGATGAGGAAAATGTTTCCACTACATGCTGCTCTTATCTCAAGGCACTCTGCTCTTCATGTGAACAGTAGAAAGGACACACACTGCCGAATGGAAAAACAAAATATCTTTTTAATATTTTTATTTATGTCCTAAACTTTCATAAGCAATTAAACATTTTTTAAACAGAATAACTTAGAGTTATACAGCACCACAGTTTTCCTCATAGCTTCCTCACAGCATACTAGGGAAGTATACTGCACTTGGCATTGGTGAGGCCACACCTTGAGTACTATGTTCAGTTTGGGTACCTCAGCAGAAGGAAGACCCACTGGAGCAGGTCCAGAGAAAGACAATGAAGCTGGTTAAGGGCTTAAAGCACGAGTCTTATAAGGAACAGCTGAGGGAACTGGAGCTATTTAGCCTGAAAAAAAGCAGGCTCAGAGGAGACCTTACTGCACTCTACAACTACATAAAAGGAGGCTGCAGACAGGTGAGTGTCAGTATCTTTTCACAAGTAATAAGTGATAAGACAAGAGGAAATGGCTTCACATTATGCCAGGGAAGGTTAAGTTGGATATTAGGAAAAAATCTTCACTGAAAATGTTATCAAGCATTGGAACAGGCTGTCCAGGAAAGTGGCTGAATCACCATCCCTGGACATGTAAAGTCCAGGATTTAAAGTCATGTAGATATAATGCTTACGGACACAGTTTAGCCATGGATTTGGTAGAGTAAGGTTACTAGTTGGAGGCGATGATCTCGGAGGTCTTTTCCAAACTAAATGATTCCATGATTTCATTTTAGATATTCTGGCACTCAGTTTGGCATGTACTTGTCTACTATTTATTTTACTGTAGCTGCCTCAAATTGCCTTTGTTTTCAGAGGACAGAATTTTTATCTTCAAACAGTGATGATGGTTATGTCATATTTATGTGATAATCTAGGTGCTTGAGCTGTTGTCTACTAGAGAAAGATCTGGGCAGGCTCAAGTCGCATTTCCCATCTCCCAAAAGAGTGAATTCCTTTACACTTTTTATCTTTCCAGTTTAATCTGAGCTGTTGTCCAGCTGAGCTGCTTTGGTGAAATGCTAAAAAACTGGGAAAAGATACAGAAATCTTTTCATAGATTCGTGCACATAAAATCTTGGCAATTATCAGACATTTTGTCTCTGGTCAAATTTAAACTGTGGGACTCAAAAAAGTTTTCCAGCTGCCAGGTCCAGAAACATGGCTTTTACACTGAATGAGACCTAAATATGTGCCACTTCTCCACTTCTTCTTTCCAATTCTGTGTCTTTGATAGAAGTCCAAAAGCATGGGTCAGAAGGACAAACAGGAGTAAAAGACTTTCAGAACCTACAAGAGAACAAATTGTTTCTAGATCTTAATTCTCCAAAGGTTTTACATACTGAGGATATTGCAGATAATGATTTACCTTTGAACCCTGTTGCGATGACAACAATATCACAAAGAAGTCTATTGAGAAATAAATATTAGTCTGATGTTTGAAGAGACTGGATAAATAAGATCCAAAGTACTCAACAAGTGGGAGGATAAAAAGAAATATTGATCAGCAGCTCATGAAGAGAGAGACCTTTATCTTGTGTATTGTGTTGAAAAATACTGGGTAATTACCTAATTAAAGATTGTATGCCAATACAGATAAACAGCACGGTTGAAATAATGTACAGGCAAAATTGTGGTGTCAAAGCAGATAAATATGAAAATGCTACAAAATCTGTGAGGATTTTGCTATTGATATGAATTTTGTATGGAAGATATTCAACTCCCATAGTGCCAGACTTTGATTTGCAATCTGAAGTAGAAAAAAACCCCCCGATTTCCAGCTTTTTTGTTTTGTTTTGTTATTTAAGGGATTAGCGTGCCATCCTTAATGTTCTTTAAATGTAGTATCTTTTAAATGCAGAAGAGTGTGTGTACACAATCTTTTATTTGAAAAATAATCTGTATGGGGAAAGGTAAAGTAGGCAATGCAGGTTTCTTTTTTTTTTTTTTTTTTTTTGTAGAACATCTGATGCCAGCAAACTTCTTTTATGATTTATAAGAGCATTCAGTTCCCTTTCAAAAAACTGGAGCTTTGTTGTTACTTAATATTCATGCTTACTGTGAAGAAATTGATTTACCTTACATCCAATCTGTGTTTAAACATGAAAGTTGTATGGTGGTAAAATAATCTGTTCCTTCTACAGCAACAAGCTTGCCCTTTTCCATGCCTCTCAGCTGAGCTGGTGCTTAGGGTTGAAAGGCAGGGTTTAGTTAGCTGATAGTTTATGGAATATATGTTGCCATGAGGCAGGCTTCTCATAATACCTTTTGTTTATTTAAAAAAAAAAAATAAAAAAAAAGACTCAGAAATGTCATTCAAAATGGAGTTAGTAAAAAGTCTCAATGGATCCAGATGACATAACTGAAATTAGTCAGGCTGGCTACAAAAGTGGTGTGATCTAAATTTTAACTAGAAGTGTGATTTAACTCCTCCTCAGTACCGTGTTGTGGTATCTTCTGTGTAGAGAGAAAAAAAAAAAAAAAAAAAAAAAAGGAGGGACAGTAATTTAGAGAAGTGCCTATTAACAAAATGTGTTATTCTTATTCTGTATGGAAATTAGATTGTATGTTTTGACTTTATGCATGAGATTTGGTACCCTCGGGTATTCTTTAAGGAACAGGAGCAGCTGATTTCTTCATTTGTAAGCCAGAAACCTGACAGCCACAGATGTGAACTAGTCCAGCTTAAGGTGTGAAAGCTGTTTTATGAAGCAAGAATCAAGGCAATTAAGCAGGTTCTCCTCCTGGTAGGCTGGTATTTAGCCAGACTGTCAGTACTGAATATGCTGCTCTGGGAACAGAAAGGCAAACTGTGATAGTCAGAACACCAGAAGCATTTTCTTGAGAGAAAAACAAAACAAATAGGTAGGACTTGAGATAGCATAGTATTATAAATGCATTTGTGCCTTTGGTTCTTTGAGACTTCTACCAAGATACTTAGAAGAATAGTGCACAAATGACACAAATAGGTTAGAGTGCAAACTTTTGATGTACCACATAAACCAGAATCTAAACTGAGGCTATTCCGGAGATATAAAGTTATTTACTCAGAGATGCACGAGTAAAGCAAGGCAAAACAGAGTACTTCAGTCTACCTCTGCAAGGCTTCTGCTTACTAAGCAAACAATTGCTCAGGTTAACAGTTATATGCATAACCTCTTTCTTCTGTAATCAGATATGTTTGCTTTAAATATGTATTAGACTTCCCTAACAAAAGCATTGAAAAGTTAATGTTTGTATTACACAGAAATTTCTAATGGTTTTTCTTTTATACTGAGTGGTTCCCAGACCCTTCCCTATGCCTTTGGCCCTGGATCAGAATGTGTCCTTAGAATATGTTCCCCTCTGCTCTGATATATAGGAAAATAGTCTAATGAAAAAATGTACTGTTATGCCAATGTAAAACAGATGTAGTGAGTGGAGTATCACTGATGAATTTAAGGCCTTGATTTTCTCTGCAATTTAACCTTTCCACTTATATCACATGTAATATTACACTTCATAACTTAAACCTGAGATTGTGAGCACAATTGTTCTTACAGTGATCCTGATTTTCAGAAGTCTTAATGTCTGTTAGTTGATGTGTTGCCTTATGTGATAAGAGTGCATGCTGGGGTTTAACAAATGGACAAGCAGTGTCGTCTACTGAGGGTAGACAAGGTTCTGGACCTTATGACGGGTGAGTGGTGGATTGTGCAGCAGACAGCTGCAAGACTCTGAGTAGGAAGGATGTCGTGTTTTTCATGCTGAGGGATATAGTTTCTAACCACAACAGTGGAATGTAACTCCTCCCTTAGTGTAGTTTTCTGCTGCAGGTGTGGGACTTGGTTTCCCAAACTAACAACGACAATTCTGTGCTACCCCTATTGACATGGTTTGCTGTGGCCTCCATAACAGAGGAGGACATGAAGTAAGAGCCTTCAGATGAATCACTGCAGGATAGCTGACCAGCATGCATGTAGTTATTTGCCTTGTCTAAGTGATGTCAGTTAGTAAGACAAGTGCATGAATCCCAACACCAGAAATTAAAAAACCATGAAGCTTGGAATATTAGTGTAAGTATCCATGTTTTCACCTGGCAGGCTTTCCAATAATATTAAAAGATATATCCCATAAAAACAAAAAGCAAAACCTTAAAATAAAAATTAGGGGTAAAAAAAAAAAAAAAAAAGGATTAGCTGTGTGATATAGCTTTCAGAACATAATTGAATCCTGTCTCAGATTTTCTATATATTTATCTGGAATCCCTCATAAACCTTCTCTGAAATAGCCTGAGTCAATTCACCCATGCAATAGTATATTGACAAGCCCCTTCAGTTTCAAAAGAGATCAGATAACATTTTTCGATGTTGAGTGGTTTGTTATCTGAATAGAAATGGATCATTTAGCAAAGCATGTACATCATTTTTATTGCAGTCTCTTTCTTCGGGAGCACCATACTGGGTCAGACCTAGCATATACTTTTGCTGTCAGATTAAGGAGTTTGTTGTTTCAAGGGATAGTGAAACATAGTTTACTAGATCTAAGATAGTTCTTGTCACATATTTTAGAATGTGACTTCCTTTGAAACATGTCTAGCAAACCTATCATTCACTTACCCATACAGAACATTATTTTCTGGACATTGTTTTTGAAAGAGGACAAAGCAACCTGTTGACTGGCTTTAAAGGAAGCTTTAGTTCTCTGCTGAGAATTCATTCAGGAGGGATGAAAATTTGATGATTATTGCTGACAACTTATTTAACCATCTTAATGTGCATCACAAGCAACTAATGACTGCCATGTGTATTACCTTCTCTTCATGAGCAGTATCCTTTTGTTATATGAAGTTCAGTGGACATTTGAGAGGATGCAACTTACATATTGTCCAAATTATTTTACAGTTAAAACATATGGCAAATGAGGGGTGTGGTGATGGACAGGAATTACTACTGTGGTTGATTCTTAATTTTCAAAATGAAATACAATATAAGCCTGGAAAAAAGTTTGACAAACCTCTTCCAGGTTTGTCTTGCTACTCAGTCTTTTCCCTTAGATAGAAAACATTGTATCTGGGATCTGTGTAAATAAGCACCTTGAGGAACAATAGCCATGATGACTCACACTAGGAAGGGTACATTATCATCTCCTAGTCTGAGATCTGAATAAGAGCAATCAAACAACAAAGCAAGTTGTAATAGAAAAGATTGCACTTTGTGATGACTTTAATAAAAACTATAGTTTAGTAATAGCAACTGAAGTACTGGAAACCTGCAATAGATCTTCAGAGAGTATAAACTGGCACTGTTCCCTATAGTGCTCTGCCGTTGTAAGACAGATGAGGTAGTGATATTTTAACTTTTCTGTTGCTTGACATTTTCTTATTTTAATTGTGTAACCTCTGTGTTGGGCTGTATTCTGGCATTAAAAGCCTCACCATCCCCCTCTTTTGATTGCTGCTTTTTAAAGCAGGAGGAATGAAATTAATTGCCTCTGATCCACTGCAATGGTAATTACATAGTCCCAACAGGGACCTGACCAAGGATGAACTGCTGTTGTTGCTTTTTGGCTGGAGATAGTAAACAGGGATAATAGAGAAGTATGTCTGTTACAGCGCACTGGTTATTTCCTGCAGCAGAGAATGATAGAAGTCTATTGCTGTACAATTACAGCATAGCATTTGCAGGTTGCAACAGCAGCCTACAAAGACTGAGAAGAAAAATACCAATTCCATTGTTGTATATCTCACTTTGCTTAGTGTATTAGTGAAAATAGTTGTCCTGCTGCCTCTTTACTCCTTGAATTTTCATTAAAACATCACAATGGTATTACAAACCTAGAAAAAAAAATATTTAAAAAAACAGCTTGTATATTGTATAGCCTTAGAAGAGAAAAAGGAGTGATGGTAAAAAAGACTGGGACTGGTTACGAAATGTTAGCATCCCAAAGGTACCAACATCATTGCATTTAGAAACAGTTGTCTGTTTTTTAGAATCTTAAATAGGAAACTGGTTGAAAGCATTAATGTCTTTCTATGTAAAAGGTACATACATTATAACGTCAATGATTACTACAGAGAACACTAGGAAAAAAACTTTGTCGGTAGCTAAAATATGTGTGTGTTTTACACTTCCATACCTCAGGAAGAATAGGAGGACTTTTGCTGATCTTTTGAAAAAAACTAAGACTATATTTAAATAGAAAAAAATAATATATCTAAGAAGTATTGTTGAGTGTAGAATTAAAGTGTCACGTTGTTTTAAGTCCCTAGATTCTCACTGATGACTTAGAAATGGTTAGGCTTGTAAAGAATGTATTTTCTTTAACCTTCTGATTTCTATACCATGAGAGTATAACTTTTTTTGTGTTGTGCAATGATGGTCAGGAATTATTTTTTTTCTTTTAAAGCTAATTTTCTAATATGATCTATTGACTTTATCCAAACCTTGGAGACTTATCATTAAATTACAGGGTTGAGCAACAAGACTATAAAAAGCATTGTCCTGACTATGACCAAAACTAGAATACTTTCTTTGTTGAGCTCTGTGAGTTTTGTAAAGAAAAAATATTCTTCAGAGAAAAAAATATGTAAAACGTAAATGATTGCATGAAATTTCTTGTCGGCCTATAGTCTTTACAGAAAGCGTATTAAGATACAGACATTCAAATGTTTCTATAGATGAACTTAGGCTTTATGTGACTACTGCATGTGCTTTCAAATACATGCCCTTTGAAGATCTTGGTTTAGGTTAGTTAAGATCTATTAGGTGTATCAAAATGAAGGCTAACTTGATACAGAAAACAGTGTGGTGAAATTCCACAAAAATTTTTACATTTTTATGTAAATGTGACTGAAGTTACACAGCCTTCAGTTTCAGTAGCCTAGCATTGAAATAAACTTTGGAGATAAATTACTTCCTTTCCATGAGATTTTAGAGAAGTAATTATATTGTATTAGATTTTTGATTTAGGCACTGTCAAAGTGCACCTGTGTAATAAGTTCAAATTTTTTTCCTGCAACACAAAGATAAAAATTTACTTAAAAAAAAGAAAAAAAAAAGCATTTATTCTTCCTGGAGGATGCCACTTCAAGCAAGGTAGCAAACGTTACCAAAGCAAACCTTATTGAAACTTATGTTAGTACTTTGAGGTGAGAAATTTCATTCAATATCTGTTTTTAGCATTTGGAAGCTATTTTTGTAGTCTGTGTTGTTCTCATCACATGGGATGCAATTGTCTTTAGAGTAACCCAAGCTTATTAGCAAAACAAATATCAAATGCTTTCTCAAAGTGCGATTCTGCAGAAAGCTCCATTTTCACCTGGTTACCATGCCATCATAAAAAGTCATGATGTGAGTAATGTCAGCCATAACCTTAATGTCACCTCCATCCTGCTTTACAGGAACTTTAACTTTCAGGCAATTATATATATACCAGGACTTCAGTGGTCCAAACGGTGTCTCTTTCCATAAAGACTTGATATTAATTCAGTTTTCTCTCTGTGACTTCACCTTTGATACTACCAGTTCTATCCCCTGGAGACTGAGCTACACCTCGGTCCTCAAGTGAATCACCTTTGCAGGATCAGATCACTTCTACCAGACTCTGTGGCCTTGGGGGTGTCTCCAGTTAGTGTCTTTTCATTCTTATGCCAGCAGCAACTGCAATCTCTGAAATAGTCTTTCAGGCCACCTGTCTGGCTGTCAGAAATAAAACACACTCCAAAAATACATAAAACGGGTTTAGAGGAATCTTGTGCAGAGGTCCCTTAACAGCAGATAGAATTCAGTGGCAGCCATAAATATCCAGCCTTATTACAGAGGCTGATTCCAGTCCAAAGAGCATACTGGGAACAAACAGCTTTTTAAGTGGATGTCTGAGGATTTGCTAGGGATTGTCAGGGCAATCCAAATCCACAATCCACATGAGAGCAGCATGTCTCTGAGAGAGAGAGATCTTTGCTCAGCTGACTAGCATTGCTAAGCTGACGTCAATCAGGAGAGAGGGATAACCTGAAACTTGCACAGATGTGCTAAGCAGGACATTTGCAATCATTCCCTCTAAGGAAAAGCAGTGAAACACAGAGAAGTGGTTGCTCATTGGATACTGTGTCACTGCAACTCTTTGATAAGGTGGGTTGGTGTCAAATGCATTTCTCCATATATCCTGCCTTGGAGATAAAGAGCAAGTCTGGGGGACAGCTCTTCCCTCTGCCAGCAATGCACACAGCTGAGGTGAAGGGGTTGTTTGGAGAATGCCATTGGCATACGTAGGCTTGATGGCTTTCCCTGTTGGTGTCCTTGAAGCTGAACATTTCAGGCTTACTGCTGACTTCCTTGGTACTCTTCAGCTGGAAGGAGAGGGATGCTGTAGTATATACCATGTATGCCTTGCTTTTAAGAAGTATGAAAAGCATGTGCTATCTACAGAAAATGATGAGATTCTGTTAAAAAAAAAAAAAAAAAAAGGTAGGCTTTGATAGGATTCTGTTTCTCAAAACAAAATCCTGCAGATGAAAAATAAATATTACAGATGCAAAAATGGCTGTATAATGAAATAATAATTGCTAGTATGGCTTTCTAAGTTTATTGTGAAATCATTTCAATTACCATTATCCTGTCTGAAAGACCCACTACTGTCTATGATTCAGATGCTCATATTTAGATTTTTTACATTTTTGCTTCATTTTCCTCATTACTGGAAGCATTTGCATGATAACAGAATCTTTGCTTCTAAGAGTTCATCAGCTCCTTCCACTTAGTTTCCACTTGAAGTCATAATCTTCTGTTTATAATTTCATAATTGTTTGCAGTAGAGGTGATTAAGATCTCACAAACACAGCATTATTTTGACTTCAGGCAGGAAACAAGCAGCAGATGAAGTCTTAAGCAACAAAAATGATCATTCATGTAAATAGCCCAAAAGTATGGGAAAGAAATGAGTAAGTTTTTCGCTGTTTTCTTTTAGGCAACAATAGCTCTTTGAAAGCCGTATGTTTCAGAACCTCACATCTTCCAGTAGAATACTTCCCTCATCTCTTATGAAGTTTTTCTGGTTTCCACTCTAGGTACATGTTCCTAAGCACATGCAAAATATTAATGAATGTATTAATTAGGCATAATAAACTCTCCTATTTATTAATTGACATGAAGTTCAGAACTCTTCCAGACAAACTGGCATTTGAATTTCACCCTTGCAGAAATACAAATCAGTGCAATGCCAGCATCAAGTAAATTTGGATATTCTAACAGGAGGCATGGAAGTGAGGAGTTTGTGCTGCTCGTGTTTGTTCCTGTGTGGTCTGTAGAGCAGGCTGTCTGGCTCCTGCAGCTATCTGTGCAGATACTTGTAAATGGCCCCAGCCATTTGGTGTTTGCTATAAGCATCCTGCTGGGATACAGACACTTTTCACGCTATGCAAGCAGGCAATACTTGGTAATTTAGTACAAGTAGGGTCTATCAGGTGGGTGAGGGGAACAACTTCAGGCTGACTTCTTCCTGAAAAATGCCCCCTCTTCAGGCACTAGACTGCAATGGGAAAGCAAGTGTAATTTTGTATGCTATTTAAGTTGCTGAATACCAAGAAAATTCATTTCCCTGCCTCTCACAAACCCCAAAGGAACTTGTAATCCAATGATAAGTAATTATCTCTGAGAAACACTAAGTACAGAGATATGTGCCACTCTTTTTTGCATATGGTAATTCTCTAAATTCACTAAAAGATGTACTGATTGAACCATTTTATTATTTAAATAGAAACATGGAATATATTGGAAAACAATGAGGCATTTTGGTTTTGCTCCTCAGTCACAGTTGTGTTCTTTTCATGGAAATAATAGATGTAGCAAGGCTGTGACAAAGGGACATATTCTCTGGGAAATGTACTAGCCCCCTCCTTATATTTGGATAATGCTGCACAATTTTTTTTTTTTAAAAAAAACCAACCCCAAAGATAGTTAAATTATGTGAATTTTTAGTTTTCCTCCTTGCCTTGACCTTCATTTGAATGTTGAGATAGAGGTCCAGCAGTCACTCAGAGGCAAGATAGCTGAAGGGCTGGTTATCTCAAGATACCGTAATAAAACAAGTTTCTCCTAGATCATCCTTAGTCATACACCATGGCCTCTTGAATATGAAGTTGTTAGATCCGAATACCCTGCGAAATGCAAACATTGGGTGCCTAAAGATGACATTCACAGGAAGCAATGACTTTAACCAGCAGCTACCTCAGTGGGTAAGAAATTCCCAAGAGTGGGGTAAAAAGGCTCCTCAGTACTGTGGACAAGGTCAAACCTTCAGATCAAAAATCAGAGGCTAGAAAAGCTGACCCTGGGATTGGCAGTAGGTAAGTGCCATGGTGCTCCCCAGGGTCCCTGCCTTCTGATGTTGCCTTTGGGACATATCACAAGACCCCCTCTTGCTCCTTCTTAATTCAATCACCTGGCAGCTTCATCCCTGGGTCTCACTTTGGGAGGCCCTGTCCAGGGAGATGTACTTTGTGTTACCAGACTGTCCTGGAGCCCCAGAGAGGAACAATGAAGGCAGCTCAATATCCTGCTGGAGGTAAAACCAGGGAGCATCTGGGAGGATGATAAAAGAAGATACACATCAGCAAGAATGAAAAATGAGGTGCCTGTTCAACCCTATAGGCAGATACTGAGATTTTAAGGGACATTACATCACTTCATCAGACAATTCAGTACAACACTGCTTAAAACTATAGAAAGCTGACAAAGTCCCTGTGTCTATTTAGTATTAGACTCCTAAATAATTTATTAATTCAGAAAATAATTACTTATTCTAATACATTGTGCCTATATCAGTATGAGAATTTCCCAGAGAAATTTTGTAATTGGAGAAGTTTGCAATTTTGTTTACTTAAGGAAATTTGGAACAGGGACCTTGAAGAGTATTCCTTAAAATACAAATAATTCTAAGTGAATGATTAAAATAATGGATTTAAGGGAAAATGAAAAAAAAATGTATGGGTCTTAAGTCTTAATACTGTCTGGATTCTTTCTGCTGGATTTCAGCAGACTTTATTTTTTCCCTGAAGAATCATATTGTCCCAGTACAGATTTAGCAGAAATCAGACAAAACCTAGTAAGTCTATATAGTTAGATTTAAATACATGACTAAGAACAAATAGCTAAAAAAAAAAAATAATAAAAAAGATCGGTTGATTCTGGCAGTGTATATGTAGAATTTCCATCTCAACAAATGCAGGTCACTTCTGGTCTTTCTCTCATTAAAGCAACACACCATTTGCCTGGCGTAATTAAGAAGGGAGATATAAATTCTTCCGTGCTGAGCTTCTCATCTGAGGGCCAAATCTTCTGCAAGTGCAAATTATTGCAGTTTCAAAGATATTTTATGCTGATTTATGTAAGCTGAGGTCCTGGTCTGAATCCAAAGTTGTTGCTGGTGGGAACTACTGTTCAGCTTGGAAGTGTGTTCCAAATTTAGTCTGAATACTTTTCTTTGCCCTTGGGCAATGCTCAAAAAGATATGTGGAGAGGAAGAAGAGGCTGATGGGCCTATATTTCAAGAAGATGTCACTTCTGGAAGAGGGACTTCTGGGAATTAAAGGGAGACTGAAAAGGGTGAAGAAAGTATTTTTCATAGTGTCACTAATGAGAACAATACTGTAATGCTATGGTGAGGGATAAAGAAAGCTACCTAACCTTAAACAGCTTATAAATCTAAGGTACAGAATATATTGGCTGGAGCTTTGTATGTCAGAAATGTAAAGATGTGCAGCTGTTTTAGTTTTGTAACTTTTAGTTTTAAAATATGTTGTAAAATTGATGTTGGGGCATGTAAATATGTGGGTGTATTAATTAAAGATATGTCCAATTTTAAAAAGAAGAGCACATAAGGTTTTCTAGATATGTAAACTAAGAGTTTTCTTGTTTAAGAAGTACCAGCTTATAAACATAAAAGAAGCCTTTAATTTAACTGGACAGATTTGCAAAGATCTTTCAAAGTGTGAAAGAAAGGGTAAGAAGGAAATGTCTCCTTTAGAATCTGTTTATGGCTTTGGGACTGTGCTTTATCTTGACAAATAAGATAAAGATCATTTGACAGCAATCCACTCATTCTTATCATTCTAGCAACTTAAAACCTGAATCATTCATCCTCAGTGCAAAATTTTGTGTTTTCCATTCTAAATTCAACTGCCTAGTTTTCACCTAGCCTCCACAAAAATGTATACAATGAAGTAAAACAAACAGTTCAAATTACTTCTGTAAGACTAGCATTGCAAAAAATGATAATCTATGAATTAAAGAGCTTTCATGAACTCCCAACTTGTCACATAAGCTTATGAGTGTTATATAGAACATAAATATTTCTCTCATTTCTTTCAGTATCTTTTAGGTTTGAGTAGGAGTGAGTGAACTTCTGAGCTTTGTTAAATCATGCAGAAATTTTCCTTTTCATGACAAATCTCTAAGTGAACTCACTTGAAATTACAAATATATGTTAACCTGAGCCATATCACACAGGTATGTGAGCGGGTATAACTGCTGACTGTCAATCCTAGACCTACAAGTCCTGTGTTACAGATGCAGTTCTACCACATATTTTGTTTTTCTAGAATGGTTTGATGAAGACCACTATAAACGCTGCCAGTGACAGATATACATTAGTAAAGCGAACAAATAATAAGAATCTTTATTTCTGTAATAAAAGTGGTGCTTTGCAAATAGAATGTGTGTGTAATCTATCTTGAGTACTGTTTAGAACTGAAGAAAAATACGAGACTAGATACTTTAAAATGAAGTACAGGAATTGTATATAAAAGCTGATAAACCTTACGAAGTAAAGGTCTGTCCTATCTCTTTGCAACATTGAACCATGCAAGGCTTTTTTTCAAGAATGCGTTTTCTCCTGCATACTTTTCTGTTGCTCATTTATATATGTATATGGATTATATATTAGGTAAGCATTAGCATCTCTTGAATTAAAATCAATCAGTTAACACATGTAAGGTCAAAAAAGTCAAGTTAGAGGAAATTTTAGTCACCGCTGTTCAAAACTCACTTCTGGCATGCTTGAATGTCTCCAGCTGTACATTTTTCACCCTGTTTTTAATTTAATGATAGGATTCCATTAATGCATATTTTCTTAAATCAGTTGCATCCATGTGCAGAGGGTAAGTGAGCAGTCTCAGCTCAGGAGGAACGTGATTTGGAGATGTAAGAGCAACCGAGGAGGGTTTGTTGTGGGCACAGCATTTGAAGACAGAAGCGGTGGCTATCTTTCCCACTAGAATAAAAAGGAAACTGATAACAATGATGTGCTATAAAAAGGAAAGGAAAGTTCTTCTTTGTCAAACTGCTGCACTTCTCCGGCAGTGCTGCTGCTGCAGTACACTGGGTGCCATCCACTCAGCGTTTGAACTCTGCTGTTACTGAATTCCAAATAAAACTAAAAACCACACAAAGGTAGCAGGAACATAGAAATATATAAAAGAAACAAGATGATAATTTCCTTGGTTGTTTTTGTTTTCGGGCTTTTCTTTGTGTGATTGGGAAATAATGAACTAAGTTTGGTAATGGGAGCTCTGGTATCTGCTGTTTGGGTCAATTTAACCTCATTAAAGAAAGACAAGAATCATGTCAAGTTCTCCCAAAACATCAGAGCTGCCATTCAAAAGTGAAAGTTCTACTGGGGTGCAAAATCCCTCCACTGGCTGCTTCAGTCCATTTGGGGAAAAACAAAAAAAATATATATTTGAAGCCTTAGGGAAGAGTACAATTTAAGAGACTTTTTTCCTCATGCAGTGAACCCAACAAGGCTTTATGTATGCTGCAGCAAACTATGGTATCTGCAGGGTGCTCATCTACCATGAAAGTCTTCTATTATCTCATTCTTTACATGAATGAAATGTGAATATAGTTCCTTCTTTCTTGAAAACCATTACACTGATTGGATTGTGTCTGGAAGCAACAGAATGGGTTTTTCCACACAATTATTTTCAACAGATTGAAAATGTATTGCTCTCCTCATAGGTGCTGATGGAAGGTACTCAGGAGTTTCAAAGACTGTGTGAAAAACAGTCACTCCAGTAACCTTTAAAAATGTTCTAAGTGCAGGGGAAAAAAGAGGAAATGTTTTAAGTGGTTGAAAATACGTATTTTTTTACTGTGCATTTTTTTTTTTTTTCTGGAACTCAGTTGCCTTTATTGCTGCAAGTTATTGTTATTGATTGTAACGAGATCATAAGCTTCCCGAACATTCACTCATAAGAAAACTAATACCTTGTGATAAAATTAAGAAAACTCTGGAACAATTATTGATTATAAAAGTGAAATGTAACAAGATGATAAAGTAGTCACACAGGGAATACCAGATATATCTTCTTGGAACTGCTTGCTGTATTAACATAATATAAAACCATGTTCTGAGAAATCTGGGTTCTGATTGAGGGATTGTATGCAAGTTTTTAGCTAAACAGAAGCCATTATGTTATCACAGCAAAAAGATGCTAGAGAAAAGGCTGTTTCACATCAGCTGAAGATATGTCTGTGCCTGTGCATGTATGAGTACATCCATACCTGTATGTGTATAAATCTATTCATGTATTTACTGAAAACTTTTGAACTGGTGGAAAATTGAAAGGAGTGGAGGAAAACTTAGTTTGACTAAAAAGCTGCTCATTCTGTTCTTCTGTCTCGTTATTCATCATATCAATATTTTAATCATATCTCATTCCCTACTTTCTTCTTTAGATAGTCTAAAATCTATTTTCTAATTCAGTCTGGCAGCTCATCTTTTAATGTCATTTTAATAGACCTTGTCTTGCTTTCATGGAGCAGTAAAAGCAAAGGTTTCATTGTAAAAGAAAATTGCCTCACTTGCACTGAGTTTTCTAATTACTGTATCTGGTACCACCATTGAATGTTTGGAGAAGGGGAAAAGAGAGAGGAAACAGAGACTGTTATTAATCAGCCCTTACTGGTAATTAAGGTCCTCCGCTTCTCATTTATTTTCTTTTTCAGTTTTATATACCTTGATGTCAGATAAAGCAAATGACAGGAGAATAATCTCAGCTGCATAGTCCGTTCTAGAGGCAAGTCGCTCATTTTAAAAATGTGAACATTTTATGACATTGCATGAAGGAGGATGCAAGACTGTGGGCCTGAAAACACACCCATTTTTTCCCAAAAGGGTTGTATGGTAATACAGGGTAGATCCACTCAAGTTAGACATGAGTTCCACAAGAACAGCTTCACTCAACTCATTGGTGAACTTGGATTTTCAGTCCCCTCTGATGGATTTGCTAAATTCTTTATTTGCAAGGATAAATCAAGAACAGGGTGTTTCAAGTTAGGATGAATGAGCAGTTTGCCTATCTTATAAAAAAATCTAATGGAGAAAGGCAGAATCCCCTACACTCTCTACATAATTTATAAACTTGCCCACGGCCACTGTGCAAATGACATTTTTGCAAGAGTGAAGACTAGAATTCATGTAATATTTTCCTGTAGATTCATGAGATAAAAGGAAGAAGCTTAGAAAAAGTGCTGCTGCCTATATGGGGAAATACATTAATGCTCTTACAAAGGGAAGGTGGCAAGCTATTTTGAAGACAGTCACCCGTGGGACAGCTGCTCCGTTTTATGACAATTTGTTACTTCTTGTTTCCTTATTTCACCATTTAAATTACACAGAAGCCCAGCATGTAGTAAGAGCTCTAGTAAATGTATACATAAAACTAAATATATGAGTACATTATTGGAAAAGAACCTTAGTGGGTGATAGGAAGAGATGAAAGTTTATTAATTTTATATAATTAAAATCTAACACTAAATTTGATCACACTTCTTCATTTTATCAGGAGAAATTCCTGTAGAATGTGGAAGTCTTGGAATATGTACTGCACATCATCTCTCCCACTGCAAGAATTGGGGCCTACATCAGGAATTGCATCTTTCATCACTTTCTCGTGAGATTATGGCACAGTGAAGACAAAGTATGATATTAAAAATAATTTGCCTCCAAAAGTAAGAAAGAAACCAGGCTATTGCTAGAAAAACATAATTTGAAATCCTACAAAAATGTAGATACAATTTATTTTGGTTTTCTTAATCCTTTTAAAAGAGAAGAATTAAGCCCAAAAAGTTATTTAACTACATGTAGAGATCATGATGGAATTTATTTTGATTTGGTGACCTCATAAAATGATTCACTGCTGCTGTGATTTTTTTGAAGGCAGTTCAATACTGTTTTGACTCCCAGTTCCACTAGAATTTAATAAGAGATGGGCCTATAGGTCCCCCAGATTCCTTTGAAAATAACCCAGGCCATGATAAAATAATACAGTTCTGTGCATCTTTAATTTTTGACTGTTTGTTCATGACTGGAATATTGATTGCAACAGCTACTGCCAAGAACACAGCTCCCATCACTCTCGCCTGCTTTTCCATTATGTCATAAATAAATCATCCAGCTCAATAGATTATACAAATAGATAGGGATGGACTACTTACATGGGTTTGCTGAAAAAAAAAGAAAGAAAAGCCTAATAACAACCAATCATCTAAGTTCCTTGAACAAATTAATTGTATGAATTTTAAATGCCCTGAAATGGGTAACTTAAAAGAGTGAATAAGGACCAAAGCAAGGCCAGGTTCAACAGTAGTAATCAGATTCAAATGAAAAGTAAGCCTGATGGGACAGTTTTAAAATGTTTGTGCTATGCAATAAACCTAGTAAATGTGTGGTACTGAAAACGAGAGTTCAATTAAATCTTTGGAAAGGCCCAAAAACATGCAAGCAGAAACATTTAGTATCCTGCTAAGCTGAAAACGTATTCAAACCAAAATAAGAACTGAGGTGAATCAATAAGCAGTAGGAATAAAGGAAGTGAGTTGTCAAAATAAAACATGTTTAGGAATGGCCTGAGTGAAATTTTAATCATTGATTTAATTTTCTTGCATATTTGTACTTTTGTTCCCAGCAGCAAAAACATGACTTTTGGCAAAAATATAAGTCAAGGAAAGGAAGAGGAAGAAATGGGACAACTCAGGATAAATTTTAGAATACTTTCAGGCATCCTTATTCCATGGAAAGTTAAAAAAAAAAAAAAAGAAAAATGGAAAAAGCCGTGCTTGACACCAATGAGTTACAACTCCTTGGTCTTGGTCAAGGGGCTGGGCTGGATTGATTTGGATTTCTGACACCTCAGGAAATATTTTGGAATTGGTTTATTGAATTTTGCTTTTTCTTGGGTTTGGTGTGTTTTTTTTTTTTTTCATGGGTTAATTTTTTTGGGTGTGGCTTTTTTTTTTTTTTTTTTAAGTTACTCCCCTCCCCCCTTTTTTTTCCTTGGAATGTAAATGATAACATTACCTAGACGCTTATCAGGAACAAGAATCTCACTGTGTCCCCAGTGTGTAGGACCTGCTGTACAAAACCAAAAAGAAGTAGTTTGTGTTCCTCAAGCACTTCTAATAAGGATGAGAAAGGATAAACCAGGGATACAGCAGGAGTGGGTGTCCAAGAAGCCAATGGTATGCCTAAAGACAGCTTAAACCAAACTTAAATATGTTTACACAGGCTCATGTCACCTTTGTGGACATATCTGGTGAGACAAAATTGGTCACTCTAGCAGTCAGGAGTTCAAGTACAGTCCCTGTGTACCTGCTGCCAAAGGGTGCTTGTTTGTTTGTTTTAAAGCCACTGGGGCAGAAGATTGTGAAGCAGCAACATAAAAGACAGATGAGGTGTTTCATAGATGATGATGTTGATGAAGTTCTCTCCAAAACAGATGGAGTAGCACCAAACAAAATACAAATATGCTTGGAAAATAAAATGATTACCTGATGTCATAGGGTGGACAGATATTAAAGTGACTTCCTGAGATCAAATGAGAGACGAAAGGCAGATGAAGGCTCATGATGAATTTGTTTGACAACAACGTCAGGAACTTTACATCTGATGGATACCTTTGGATGGATGTAGATATAAAAGTGATGAGGGTGAAATTGCAGAACTTCAAAATACTGTCTTCTGGTACACTTGTATTTAAAGTTTATTCTCTTGATTAGAAATAATGGCCACAAAGTAAAAGATTGATTTCTACTTGTGAATTAACTGTAATCATTCATAATATTGAGTCGGACTGGGGGCAATAGTTCAGTAACAGGCTCAGGAAGAATAGCTAACTTTTCACTTGAATCATGGAATGTCTGAAACAAAGCATGGGAAATTCCACAGCATTTTTTATATACCCAGAAAAGTTTTATTTTTCTGAGTGAAGGCTATTTCTTTCCTTGCAAAAGACACATTCCTGTGACTATTAAATGTCAGTACTGAGTTCCAAGGTTGAAACTTGAGTTGGAGTTACAGGAAAGTATACACCAGAGCAGACAGTGACTGTTTCTGAGGATCCGTTGAACCAGTAGTGATTTCACATCTGTAGATTTTTTTGTGCTTTTAATGTATTTTTGGATCTCCTGTATGATGATGGTTCTGATCTCACAGGCTGCTGGGTCTAGGAAGCCTCTGACACCAGGGAGAGTTGCTGCTCAAGTCAGAAGAGTTGTGTGCAGGTGGAAAGGTCAAGCTGCATAAAATAGCTTGCAAGTTCAGAGATCTGGCTGCAAACATTCTTACCTTAGAACAAACCTAAATTGCCTTGTGAGTGCATGAGGCATTTAAAATGAGACTCAGGAAAAAAATTAAAAAGGTTTTGTATAGGGTAGTTTAACATTAGCTAGCTTGAAGCTTAAGCAGCTGTTAGAGCAGCTCTGACTTCTTAAAATTCTGGCCTATTACATTAGCAAGAGCAGCTTTAAAGTTGAAAGGAGCACTTTGTGTTTGCTTTCTCACTAATCTCCATCACCCCATCTCTTTGAGAAAACAATTCTGAACTGAGCAGATGTAAATCTAACAACAAAAAACCCACTTTGTTTTACCAACTGAAACATTTTTTTTGTGTTTGGGTCCTGGAAAGGTTGTAGATCTCTTAATTCTCTTAAGAATTAACATTACTTCTGTTTCTTCAATTATTTACTTACCAAGACTCCAGAGCATGTTTGTGTTCTGTGAACACAAATTTGAACAATAGTTAATGCTGCACTGTTGACTTCCCTGTGAAGTCTTTGCCTCAAAATCTGTACAGAGTCTGCATTTAAAGGAATAAAATGAACTAGACTTTAAAAGCTCAGCCTTCAGGATAAAACAGACACTCAGAATCCTTAGCTGTCCACATTTAAACAGTGCCAACTGAAGCGCAGTCTCTTTGGTTTTCATTTATCTGATACTACACAAAAAAAGCTAGATTATCATGGAGATATAATAGGATGATCAGTATAAACATTTCTAAATGAGTTCTAATAATTTATAAAAATAATTATCCCAGTACTGCACACAGAGGGATGAAAGGGAGCTCTTTCTTGCATAACTTCAAATTCGTCTCAGCTTTCTGGATTTTGCACGTTTACCACAGACACCCACAGAACTGAGTCTGTGTTTGAAATGAAATGATGTGGAAGAGGGGAAATGTCTGAAGGTGAGGAACAGCCTGAAAAATAGAGGCAACATATCCTCAGAGAGCAAAACTAATATAAACAGGCATACTGTGAGTAAAATAACAGAGATGGTGAAAGAGATATAGATTAAAATAAATAATATTAAAGCAAAATCAGTGTCAGTTTCACTATCTATTTAATAACTTGCTGTTGGAAATATGTTTAGTTACAAATTATGCACTAATGGTTAATAAACTATCTACTTCTAGATTCCCATGTCATAATACATCTTGAAAAGTATCTGATATGATGGTCACTAATGAGTTCCGTATTTTTCTATTAGTGTTGTCAACCCTGTATTATGACTGCTCATTTATTGACCTTTTTGCCATGTGGTTTGATCAACTTTGAATTATTAACATTTAAATATGCTAACAGAATACTGAAGTCTCATAATACCATGTTTGTAGCAAAATCATTAATGTGATAAGATGCAGATCAAAAGGAGTGTTCACCAAAGTGAATACAAATGATACAATGTGGAATTAATATGAAAAGATGAAACAGTGAACAATAGACTTCCATTAGTGTATTAGTGAGCATATTAATGACAAAATTGGTAAAAGATATGATGGAAAGTCTCTACTAAGGAAAAATAAGGAACATTGCTCAGAATATAAATATTTTCCTAAATGAGACAATTTAAAGGTTGATTTGGCAATTTTTCCTGCAAGCATGTGTCAAATTTACTCATTTGTCAAAAGTACTTGTTTACATAAATAATAAAACAGTAAATGCTTATGGTAATAAACAGCATTCCAAATGCTACTTTAAAGTGATCATGCAGACTACTTTCTGCTGGGCTAGTGAGTCATTCATAGAGCAATACAAATTTTGTCCCTACAGACTGAAGTCTAAGCCAGAGATTCAAAGTTAGCAGGCTGCAAGATTACATGTGGTTTTTTTTTTTTTTTTCAAAGAGAGCTTATTAAGAATCCTCTTGATGGGGCAATCTTGATGCAGGTGACAGTGTTGGCTTTGTGACTGGTGGGGTTTTGGTAGTAGGGGAGTGGCCTACTGACATGGCTCCTTCAAGAAGCTCCCTTGCTTCTGAGTCAGATCCACCTCTGTGATAACACTTTTAAGAAGGGAAAACCTGTTGGGCAAGGTTTTCTGTATTAGGAAGTTATCTGTTTTGGAGGAGTGACAACCATACAGACACCCAGGGCAGTGAGGAAGGAGGAGCAGAGGCATGCTGGAGTAGCTATTCCCCTTCAACCTGTGGTGAGAGAGCAAGCTCAGCCATCCTGGCAACCCTTAGAGATCAATGGTGGGGCAGAATACCTTCTGTTGCTCATGGAGGACCTACGCTACAGCAAAGGACTGATCCCCAAGGAGTCTATGCCTTTGAGAGAAGCTGGTGCTGGAGCAATCAATTTCTAGGAGGACTGAGGACTGAGCTGCTGGTGGGGGAGGAGGTAGCAGAGCTGGGCCCCTGAAGAAGGGAGGGGTGAGTGGAATGGTTGTATTTATTATTGTCCTACTCTTCTGCTGACCACTTGCCCAATATAGAATGATATTATCAACAGGTAGACCAGCAGCCAGACTCCTCCCTCCACTACCACACCATACACCAGAGATCCAAAGTGCCAGACAACCAGAGGGACAAACAAGTCAATGCACTTGCCCATCATAGTGGACACAAACAAGGGAGCAAACCAGGGAAGGAGCCAAGCCATGGGCAATAGTAACAGCCAGGCCATGAGTAACTGTAGGGACTCAGAGACAGCTTCCTTTTCTGGCCTTGCCATCCTGAGAACTCCACTTGCCACAAAGAGTCAGGGAGCCCTTCCAATAACCAGAACCCTCACACCAAACATCTACTACATAGACTAACCTCCCAAGCCCACTGCAAGCAGACTCAGGTCTTATAGAGATGGCTTCTTGCCTCCAAGTTAATGTGGAAGGTGGGGGTGCTTGGTGCTGATCTTTTAATCAGTTCCCACCCAAGGTTGGCCAGGCCCTGGGTGAAAATCAATCAGGAGGGTCTTTCTTGCCTGCTTGTGGACATTATCTATATACCAACCCTCATTCAGGACTGAGGGTTTAAACCCCAGCACTTCACCTACTCTGATTCACTTGGTGAACTCGTAGTGGTTTTGCTTAATCATAGAATTATTTAGTTTGGGAAAGACCTCTCAGATCATCGTCTGCAACTATTAACCTTAATCTTTCAAGTCCACTGCTAAACCATGTCCCTAAGTACCATATCTACATGACTTTAAAACACGTCCAGGGATGGTGATTCAACCCCTTCCCTGGGCATCCTGTTCCGGTACTTGATAACCCTTTCAGTGAGGAATTTTTTCCTCATAGCCAATCTAAACCTCCCCTGGTACAACTTGAGGCTAGTTCCTCTTGTCCTATCACTTATTCCTTGAGAGTAGAGACTGGCATCCACCTCTCTACAACCTTCTTTAAAATAGTTGTGGAGAGCAATAAAGTCTCCTCTGAGCCTTCTTTCTTCAGACTAAATAGCTCTGGTTCCCTCAGCTGCACCTTATAAGGCTCATGCTCTTCACAAACTTAGTTGTCTTTTCTTGTATTGCGGTGCCTAAAAGTGAACACAAAACTCAAGTTGTGGCCTCACTAGTGCCAAGTGAATGGGGACAATCACTTGTATTGTCCTGCTGGCTACACTATTTCTGATACAAGTCAGGTTGCCATTGGCCTTCTTGGCCACCTGGCCACACATCTGGCTCATATTTAGCTGGTTGTCCATCAATACCCCCAGGTCCCTTTCTGCCCGGTAGCTTTCCAGCCACTCTACCCCAAGCCTGTAGTGCTGCATTTTAAATAAGATGGATTTTGTTTCCCCAAGTAGAGTCTGTCTTTTACCAACAACTGAAAGTGGTGAGTGAGCCATCTCTGTCCTTTGTCTTGATCCTCATACCTTTTGTTGTATTTTCTCCTTCTCATCCCATCAGAGAGGGGTAGGAGTGAGCAAGTGGCTGCTTGGTTGCTTTGTTGTTGGCTGGGGAAGACCAAACCACGATAGTGATGTAGAAATACTTGTGGACACAGAGAACAGAATCTTTCCAGTCTGAGCTTGATTTCCAAACTAGCAATTTATTAGCTATTCTCTAGTGAGTGGACAAGCCTTCTCCTAGCATTTTATTAAAAAGTTCAAAGAATCTCAAAAATGGCATTTTCCACCTGCCACAATTGTGTTGTGTTCTCAGGAATATCATGATACTAATGTTAGCTTCCTGACCCTTTGCCCAAAATAAATCAGGAAAAACATGAAGCAGGCTAATCTTTATAAATATTGTGATGTTTCTTCATATTGTCTCTCTCTAGTTATCCTCAAAATAATTTTGTTTGCATCTAGATTCATATAGTCTTTAAAGATTTTGTAACAACATTGTCAATATTACAATCGTGTGTAGTTGCAACTTAAAACGAAGCCAGTATATTGCTGATAAGATACATATAAATTTAGACAGATATGAGAGAAAACTTACATATGGTCAACCATAAGGATAACATTAATACCTACATCTTCAGTATTATGAAATGCAAAGTTCCAGCCATAAGTAAGTGGCAAAATTCCCACATTTCTGCACAGGAAAGCTATTATTGCCTCTTTTAAACCTCTATCTGTTTTCCTAGTATTATAGACTGGTGGAGCAAATAACTAAATTGAGCCATAAAAATTACTTTGCTTGTGTGTGCTATTTCAGAGAGAAAGTTGAGTAAAGTGGATTTATTTTGATAATGTGAGGCCACTTCATGTATCAGAAATTGCATAGTTGACAAATGCACTTGAGTTACAGTAAAGACTTTCAATGTTGTCAAATGGCACATCATGTACCTTCTGATTTGATTTAATACCTTTAAATGTTTGGTAACAATTTATAGTTACTGCTTGAGAGTTTTATAAACTATATTTACATTAACTTAAAGAAGCTGAGATATGTGAATTTTAATTCTTCATCTAGAAAGTTATATAAGCCAAATATAGGAACAACATCAACAGGAATAAAGTTAGCAAGAAGAGAAGAAAGAGTTTTTTAAGAAGCTGTTTAACCACGAATCAGTAGCCTCACCCAAGATAATAAATTGCCATCCTGCATTTATTCGAGTGTCCAAGGCTCAGGACTGAGGACTAGAGAATTATCTGAAAATTTTTAAAAACAAGCAATAGCTATGAAAGGATGTTAAAAGATTCATACCTGGAGCTGCGGCACATAACTTGTGCTATGTCTTCCTATCATCAGATACTTAAAAGAGAAAAAAAAAATGAACTCTAGAGATGTCTTAATAAAAAGGAAGGCCAGGTATCTTTCTTTTGGTAATACAAAATACTTTGTAATGTAGCTCAGCTTTACTCAGATCTTTGGAGACAGAGACTTACAAATGCAGCCAGGAATGTTCAAGAAAATCTGATCTCTTTTGAAAAATAATGTTCTCAGTTGCAAATCAGTGTTGATATGAAAAATGAAAAGTAGGAGTACTTGAACTGTGTTTGTAAAATAGACCGATAGCATGAAGAAGAAAAACCTGAAATACTTTTTAATACAGGAAAGTTCTTTTATTATTATTTCCAGAAATTATACAGGAGTGGAATTGGAGTGTTTGTGCTCTAAAGAGAAGATTGCTCACAAAAGCAGGGAGGAAAAGGGTTTTCCTTTTTCAAGTGGGACAGAAGGGTATGTTTCTGGGCAACATATGTTTATAAAGACTTAAAACTATAAAATGTGTAGTTCCTGAAGAGTAACCAATGAAACCCAGTTTCCTATAGATTTGTGCCCTAATTATTTTAAAGACACATTGCTAACTCCACAGTTACTCTAAAGTCTTTTCCCCATGGTACTCTTCTCTGAGAAAGCAACAGTATTTGTGATGGGTAAACTGGTGCTACAGGTGTGCTCCCAGGCCACCTTGTTCCCTGCTGCTATATGGATCTGTTGACCTACCCTTTGGCAGGGGCAGTGATCCTGGACTTGCCTCCACCTGATTTTTGACTTTTCTTAACAGTTCTCATAATAACTTAACTTTCAGATTCCAACCTCTCTTTCAGATATGATATATTACAAAGCTATTAGTAGGGGGTTGACAGACAGAAAAGCATGATCAAGCAAGCCTTATTTCCTTAGAAAACTAGGCTAAAAAATGAAAATATAACTAGTGAGCAGTAAAGCAGAGAAAGATTGATTTCTATATATTCTACTGAGCAAAAAATTATTAAGACACAGTTACTTAGGAATGCAGTACTAGTCATGTACAAATGAGCCAGAGACTTGAATGGCATGTAACTGAACATGGAAAAACAAGTAAGGTAAGCCAGGCCAAGGTAAACCAGCACTGACTAACCTTTGTGAGCAGAGGTAATATAAGAAAGACATGACCAAATGTAATGCAAGTAAGTATAAAAAAAAACAACTATAAAGCCACTGATCTGAAGGAATTGTTCTGAGCTCTTCACTGCTTTACTGAAGTGATACTATTTTTTAAATCCCATGTGCTTGATTCAGCCTCTCAACTGTAACAAATAGAATTGGTGGCCTAGATTCTGATACTTTTTACACTATTGTCATGAATAAGTAAGTTCCCTGAAGTGATGGAGTTATTTGGATTTGCAGTGTAAATAAGAATCTGGCCCAGGGATGACTTACATCAGTATCTCTGTTTGATCCTTGTTGTAAAGTTACAGGCTGACACTTTCCTGTGCTTTCTTAAATCAGAAAGATGACAAAAGTCAGGTAAATACAAACCATTAAAAGTCTGCCAAGAATGTATCTGATTAAACAGTGCAAAAACAGTATGAAAAAAATATTTCTGAACCTCTTAGCTAACTTGAAACATTTTGTTGTTGTTGTCATGTGTTTTAGAAAGAAGTAATCCTCAGTTAATACAGAAAACTTTTAAAGTACCAACTATTGCAAAGCTTTTGTAGTCCTACTGTGTAGCTTTTGCCATTTTGAAAGTGTAATTGTATACAAGCATGCAAACACACATGCAGAATGCAGGAAAATACTCTTCCTTACTTCATTTCACTAGTCATAATTCTAGGTCTGGTAGATACTCTTAGTGTATATATATATATATATTTTTTAAATGAATATATGATATCCAAAATAGTGTCCACCTGAGCAGCTGCTGTTATTTAGTGGAGGAAGACAGGCAGTCTTTCCAGTCTCCATGCCTCTGTTTTCTACATTTTAGAATAAATTCCTGAAACCATTCCTTTCTTTGAATATATTTTCTGATGTCTTGTGCTTATTCATGGCCTCCAGTTGCTATTAAACTACTTCAAAGTAGCACTTTTCTGGAAGTGCAGAGTCTGGGGATTTTCTTAACTCAAATGAACATCAACTGTGCTCTGACCGTGTACATATCTGAATAACACATTTGAAACTAGAATGATAATTCTGAAATGTGTTCCAGTCATAAGACAAACTCTCTAATAGAAATAAGTTGTTTGCCATGTTGTTACTAAGCCAATGCTGCCTGCTACAATGCACTAGCTAAGTGGTATTTCTAGACTGCTCATTGTGTCTTGCTCTTTGTTGATTTTTCTCATTCTCTGTATTTGAACTACTTTAGCTGGAAGTACTTAGCTGAGAGATTCACAGAAAGAACACATAGCATGGGGCGAGTGACCTATGAAGTCAGACATGAAAGATTCCTGTTTGGCTATTTTTCAGTGCTCTTTCAGTTGAATCTGAGGCAACACTAGCTGTGACATTGCATAGCAGTCAATTTGTTTCCTTGTAGCAGCTAGAAAGATTCATGGATTTCTTTTTCCTTTTTATTTATGATTTTTTTTTTCTGTTATTGTTCTAAAAGGAAAGAGGAAAGAAAATACAGTATTGGAATCTGGAAGACAAAATCATTATCGAATTCCTTTTACAATTGGTGCTCTGGGAGGAGGGTCACACTACAGAAATCTTTGAGGCTGGGGTAGACTATCTATCTAATGAGTTCTTTAGCAAGTAAAAAGCATTTGTTGCTAGACAAACTGTTTTTTTTTTTTTTTTTTTTTTCTTCTTCCAAGCCAAAGCTGTGCAACAGAGTGGAACTGAGGGTCAAAGTTTAAATACAGTTTGCTGTGCCACCTGGTTTCTATCTAGAGCTCAAGCGTGTGACTGGCAACACTCACTGTCACAGCAGGGAGACCTGGTAAGGGGGGACAGAGCAACATTTCTCTCTTTATTTCTCAAATTGTGAAAGGTGTGAGATTGACAGCCTTGGAAAAACAAGTCTCTTGTTTTATTCACAAAGAAAAAGGATGGCAGGACAATCATAATACAATTTTCTCCCACAGTGCTTTGCCTATTTGTTTCAGGCTAGCTTTAGCTGAACTGTCTGAAGCGGGTAAGGAGATCATTTTTTCTTTCGACCAATTCAGTCTTTGTCCCACTGCTATGACTCCACACCAGGGTGCCAATTGTGGTTGTCGTCTTTTCTTGGGTAGTTGCCACCTGTCCATTAGAAACTGGCCAGGGACCAGGAATTCACTTCACATTGGCTGCAGAATAGATGTCATAGGCTCAAATTAACATTTTAGACACTGGGTCTGGATTTGAAACAGTAATTTAGAGATGAAAGGCAACATATCCTTTCTTCCTCGATTACTTATTTATGGAGCTACTGAGTATGTGAGCTACATCCACCTCTACTTGGCTAGTCTCTGTCTATAGTAAACTTTCTCTACTTAATTATTATTTTTGGTTTTAAAGTAACATTGAAGGTGTGAGGCAGATTAGGACCCCTTTTGCTATGAGCTATATAAATCTTGATTTGTCTTCCTCAGCTGACAGAACAACTTTGCCTCTGAGTCCTGTGGCTGGCTTAAAGGTCTCTTGCACTATACAAGTCTCAAAGCACAGCCCGACCCAAGGAATTAAAAATACCTGAAAACCAATTTTAAGTAATCTATGAGAAAACATTATTATTTTATTGAAGTATCATGACTGTGGGAGAAAGATTACATGAAAAGCAAATGAGATCAGCATTAACAAAACAAACAAACATAAGGATGGATCAGAATATGAAAACAAAATTAATAGGTAGCTGACAAATAAATATGGAATCTGGGTATCTTTGCTTCTCATTAGTTGTTCAGATGACTATATAAGAACTTTTTAGGGGATGAAGTACTTACCACTGTATCAGAATCTAGCTGGTGATTAAGGAACTTGTCAAAACTGCACAGCTGTATCCATAAGGTCTATGGTCATAGCAGTGATTTGTCTCTAAGACTGTGGCACTAAAAGAGCTATGATATATAAGGGTGTTGGTAATGTACTGTACTGTGGACATCCAGAACGAGATATGGATGTACTAAATCTACCACTGTTCTGTCACTGGGAATAGCTATCATAATAATATGCAAAGCCATAAGCAAGGAGATAAAGTAAAAAAAAAAAAAAAAAGAAAAAGCAACCTACCTAAATAAACATTCATGCCATATTTGCACAAAAACAGGCACACTCCTAGATTTAGTCAGTAAAAGGAAATGGACATGAACTAGGGTATAAATAGTACTGGTGGTAAAAACGTATCTTCTCTTTATGGAAGGTGGAGATGGGGATACTCCCTTTTTTATTAACCTTTATCAAATGCCAGGAATTTACAATACTTCAGGAACTAAATCTGCAGAAGGACGTAGTGCTTTGAAATAGTGTGCTTTTAGATACCTTGCTGACCAGTGCAGTCCTTAGGTTCTGTTTCCTGCAAAGAGTGTCTAAAATGCTACACTGCAATCACATATTCCTTTGGTTTGGATGAAATCTGCAAAGCGATGTCCAGCTCTGTTAAGACAGCTAAAAAAAATACTTACCACAAATTATAATAAGAAATTTCTATATTGTATTTAAATAACTGTGTTATAATGATATTCTTGAGTGTTAGAGACACTGGAAGGATGGGCATTGTTAGTCCACTGGAAGGGTAGGCAGGAACCTCTTTTTTTTTCCTGTTTGAAAAATGAATGTTCAAAGCTGTCTGGCACTAGGGTTGTTACCTTTAAGGTTATACAACTGCATTCAAGTTTCCACTTAGAGTTTGATCTTCCAGGTTATTTTTTGTTTTATGTTGTAACCTGCTTCATTGCAACAAAGTTGTTCTAATCAAGAAAGGATATCTTGTTTACTTACTCGAGAAGTGCCCAGCCAGTCTGCTCACTAGCCAAGGTCTCAGTACTGACACCAATTCCATGTTTGACATCTCTAATGAAATAAAGGACCTCACTGCATTCTTCCCAAGGGAAGAGGTATCCGCAGTAATCACATTTAACTTAAGACTGAAGAAAAATATTTTATTTTTCTTTCATTCAGACTATGCATTACTTTTTTTTTTTTTTTTGGTTGGAAATCTGATACCTGTGATTTAAAAAAGAAAATTCTCACTGCAGTGATAGCAACTGGTTAGTTGAGAAAGAAGCACTGTTTGAGACACAGTCAGTTCAATGAGATGCTGTATCAGCTTTCTAAACTACATACTTCCTTAGTGCACTAATCACACATGATCAAATGTAATGTTTTGTCAGTTTTTAGACACTTTACTGTTAGAGTTACATCTTTTACTTCATCAAACCAAGACTCTGCTGAAGGACAGATTGTACAAATAAACATCAGTTGGAATGTTTTTAAAGAGCAATTGTTTACTGATTGAAATACAAAAACCGTTGCTCGTGCTTGGAGATCAAATTACATGCCTAAGACAAAAAACAAGCTGCATAATTCATTGACTCATGACTCATAAGAATCACCAGGCTGCATTTTTTGATGTGAAGAGTTGCAGAAACTCTTGTCTTTATTAGACAGAGCAGCAGATGACAGGAATTCTTAAAAAAAGTGCCACTATATATCGGGATGTCATAGCCATTAAATTGTTATCTCTCTATGAAAGGGAGCGTGGAGAGGATGATCTATAACATTCAGGTTAAGGAGTCCTTTAAGGCAAAGTATTGCATTGATGTTTAACTCCACCTGATTTCCCACACATTGTGTCCCATTTTGGGTCACTGAGAACTGGACATGGAGCGGCTGTGCAAAAGTGGGAGAAGAATTTAGTAAACCCTTTCATGCAGAAGGAAAGATGTTAAGGTGTATCTGAAGGGTAAGAAGGGAGTGAGAGGTAG
This sequence comes from Merops nubicus, assembly GCF_000691845.1. Lineage (NCBI taxonomy): Eukaryota > Metazoa > Chordata > Aves > Coraciiformes > Meropidae > Merops > Merops nubicus. The sequence goes on from NW_008608951.1 coordinate 155,182, forward strand.
AAAAGTGATACCAGCTCAGATCAAAGGGCACCTGGATTCAGACTCCCATGTCTTGTGAGCTGGTAGGGGAAGACTTCAACAAAGGAAAGCACACAGTGATACTTGTTCCCAGATTCCCTTTGCCATACCATGGTTTGTGACTAAGGAATCTGAAGTCAGGTACAGTGTCTTCTTCCTTTATGGCCTATAATAACCAGTTCCATAGCACTATCTGATTGCCAGCAACACTTGGGAACAACTAGGCCCTAAAGAGATTATATAGGGTCCTCCCACAAGGCTGTATACATGCTGATGTTGGCTTCGGTTTATGTCTTTCAGAGAGGCCCAAACTGTGGACACTGAGGAAGGACTGGAGTTTCAGCTGAGGCTATTAATGGAAATGCATTAAGGATTTGCACAGAGTATTTTTCCTATCCATGTTTGTGGATAAATTACTTAGTATTTTTCCATTATAGCTTTATATGTGTGGTTAATAGTGCTGACTGTGTCACAAGAGATTTTGTGAGAGAATATATACAACTGAGTATGATGTAGATATAAGATACATAAAAATGCCAGAGAAAAACATGACCAATTAAAGATAATTTTCTTGAAATGGATCTACCTGGTCAAGCATAAATTAAATTGGCAGTAGTGGCCTAGTTAATGAAGTAGCATTTCAAGTGCTGTTACCTCAGTCTCACACTGTAAGGGGTTTCTCTGAAAATCTCAAGTATTAGAACTCTACGATTCCAAGAAGATCTAAAATGAAAAAAAAACCCCAACCAACCAACCAACAAGCCCCCTGTTTTTCAAGACTGTGGAAGAAAAACTTAATCTCACACTTTCCAAGACTCATAAACTTGAGATAGTTTAATGCCAGACACGTAATTTTTTCTTTTTTTTTTTTTTTTTTTAAAGATAATGGACTGTTTTCTATGAAGTGTGAAGAAGGATGTGAGGATTCAGACTTTGTCAATGTGGGGAATCTTTGTCTCTGTGATTCATGATTCAGCAATATGGTTTGACCTCATAGTTCACCTTGTTTTGAGCAGAAGGTTTGGCTACCAACCTGAATTATGCTGTGATTCTGCATTTCTGTAGAAGCACAACAGTGTGTAGATCTCTTGGGAGATAATAATGACTGAACAAAAGCCCAAGATTTCATACACCTTTGTTGTTATCATGCCTAGAAGATATAGTCAGACATTTGAAATACTCAGAAGAGACTGTTTAGTCCTATTTCATAAATTTCTGTTTGTATTAGGGAACTAGCTAGTATCAAGTTTTGAGGTCTATTTTCTAGTTTGTTCACCATAGCCACAGAAAAATACAGGGGGACTAGGATTAATGTGATCAAACACAGCTCTATACTGCAAAGCTGTCTATTTTAATATTAGTCATCTTAGATTACCTTAAGAGCAATACAGAAAAATGGCTGGCTCTAGTTTAGGTATCTCATTTAAGATAAGATGAACTACTTGCTAGAAGGTCTGTTTCTTCCTCCTAACTAAAAAGAGCTAAGATAACTAAATCAAAAGTAGAATTCCATCCTTGCTGGACCAGATACATTATTACCCCACCCCCCCAAAATGGATAAAAGAGTGAATTAAAAAGTATCTGATGATTCAATTTTTATGCTGTGTTGAGGGAATGATCTTGTTGCTGCATTGCAAAAGGACTGCAAAAGCCTTTTGCATGTTCCAACCAAAAGATGGGAGCTGAATCCCTATGTTCAGAGTCCCATGCCAGACTACAACTACATCCTCTTGTTCTATTCTGCTATAGCAGACAGCATGTAGGCCTCAGGACCCACAATAAGGTATATATACGTCTTCCCACTTACTGAGCATAGCTGCATCCATTTCAGTGGAGCTACAATTGCCACAGAGCAATGTCTGCTTGCAAGGCCTGGGAGCGTACAAGAGAAGGGGAGAAGGAAATTATTCATTTGAAGAGCAACATAACAAAATATAGAAAAGATTTAACTTTGAGTGTACTAATAAAAAGGAAAGTTCTCTTTTTTTTTTTTTTTCTTTTTTTTGTGCACAGAATCCACAGGCCATCTGTCAAAAAAAGCACCCCATGTGTTACTAGTTATGATGTTGATAGATGGGTAAGGAGGACTAGATTTGTCACAGAAAACCTTCTTCTCCTTTTGCATCTCTTTGAATGCCCAGAACATGTTTCCTTTCCTTACAGAGCCTTTATCTGCCTACTGCCTTCTCCTGTTCCAGGATCTGATTCTCTTTGGCTTCTGACTTCATGAGGTTACTGAAGCTTCATGAGATTAGTGAGGCTTTTTTTTGAAGCACCCATCTTCTCAAACAGACATAGTATTATCTGATGTTATGTTTGAAAACAGTGTATAGCCATAGATTTGACTCAAGGAAGAAAAATAAGTGAGATTGAAAGATCAGTGAGGAAAATTTGATGTAATTCTAAATAATTCAACCCACACCAAGAGCAGAAAACAAAGTTTATAGTTTCTATAGAAATTGGAAAAGTGACTGAAAAATCCATGTGTATGGTTCCCTTCCAACTGTCAATGTCCTTTTTATATTTTATGTTAATCAGTTTTGCAGCTTTTTTCTTGGAATGTCTTGATAGACTTAGGGATACTGAAATATATTAAAATACATGGTTAACATGTATTAAAACCTTAATCCTAGACATTTCACTGTTCCCTGTGGTATCTCGGATCAGCTAGACTACATGTAATTGCACTATTTATGGCTAGTCACAAATCTATGAAAGCATCTGTGCTTCTTTCTACACTTCTGAGCAAATCCATGAAGTTCAGAGAGATGCTAGATGTGCATGAAACAGCATCTGATAAATACAGCAGAACAGAGATCTGTAAGTTTCTATGTTTGTAAAATGTTTACTACAGTTTTGTGACATTCCATGGGAAATGACTAGACAGCCATGCACCTACAGAGAGGTAGTTATGTGTGCTACAGGGCAAACAACACTAATAGTCTGTGAGCTGAATTTCCTCTCAAGGCTTAAAACATACCACTGTGAATCCAGAGAGAATGGTTCCACTGTGCAGACAAACTTGTTCAGCAATTTCTTTCTTTTAGAACATCTTTACTGAACCATCTAATATTTGAATTATAGCATTACCATAAAATCAATCAGGTTTCTTTTATTGATCTATTATGAAGAAAACTGTGTAGGATAGGTTGTATGCCCTGGAGGAGTACTGGTCAGTAACATAACACAAATAGACACATAAAACTCTGATAGCTATAAAATCAAAGTAATGTATAACTACAAGTGTTTATGAGTATATCAACCAGCATATTGCCAACAATTCAGGTATGCAGAGGTACATACCTACTTATACTCTTGCAGAGCTCAAATGCCCAGAACCCTTCCTAACTCCCCAAAGCATAAATTGTATTTTGTAAGCAACTTAGCCTTAATTCCTAGTTTTAATCTGTTTTTCTTTTTCTCTTTTAAAACATAGTTTATCATTGGTTAAATCTTTTCTCTGTCACTACAGACACCTTATGACAGTAACCCATTTAAACAGAGTAGGGCTGAGTTCTATATTACCTGCTGAAATAATGGGAGACAATCCACCAAGTTATTACTCCTGGTTTAATTTTTCTAACTTTCTGAAACTAGTTTCATTTCTTGCAGAAGAACCCTAGTAATCTGAATGTTCAACTCCTGTCAAAATCTGACTGGTAGACTGGTTACAACTTGATCTACCACTGAAGTTTCCAAATTACCACTAAGTTTGCTTTAATACCCAGCTTTGAGATTTGTTAATGAAAGCAATTGCCAGACTGAACCCGTTCTCTAAACCCCATAGCGCTAGTGATGGCTAAAAGCCACTACAGGCCTGTGGATAAACAAAACATTCTTCTTGTTCCAGTAAATTATTGTTAGCTGCAGGCTGTCCTTACACTTGCTGAGAGATAACTTGGTATGGAAACCATAAGCCCATGGGAGCAGCAGTGTCTCGAACAACTGGAGCAGATGCAAAAACAGAGAGAGGTGGGGTGAACACCATAGTGGGAAAATATTGCTTGTAAGAAAGGGGAATTTCCTCAACAGTCCAGCTCTTCCTGGGTACAGAGGAATATTTTATGTATTTTATAACCCGTCCCAGTAGCTATGACTACTGAGTCTATGTAGAGTTACACAGTATGTGCTATTACCAGTAGTCCTCTGTTTTTTTCACCAATAATACTAATTATTTTAGACAGTTTTAAACTTTTTAAGAAGGGAATTTTTATGAGTAAGGAGTTCCTCTCTTGTCTCATCTCACTGCCTTCACCCTTATCTTTGGTGTGATTAGAAGATATCTCAGGAGTTCAGTTTTGCATGTGCGAGTGTGGATCCATCTTTATTGTGGTTGAAGCTAGGAGAAAAACTATGCACTTCAGCCAGGAGAGAAAAGTTGCAAGGCAAGTGCATCTTAGTCTTCGGGAGTATAAGCCTTTTTGGGTTGAAAAAAAGTGCAGGACTTGGAAAATGACAGGATATGGAGCAAGGTCAGAGAGGCACAATACCAGCAGACTGCAAAGGAAACCAATGAAATATCTGAGATCATGTTGTACTAGTTGGTGTTGCAGAGCATTATGTGCCATCTGTGCTATGATGTGCATGAGAACCTTGTGACAATGGCCATCTTGCATGGCCTGAGGCAAGGAAAGTCTGAAATGTACTTAGACCGCAGAACAGTGTTGGACAAGGATCAAAGATACTGCACATCCCAGGTGCACTTCAAGATTCAGATAAAGTGGGCCTGGATAAAGCTATAACTCACTTAAGGTAGCAAATTAAACCATAGTGGTTCTTGAAAGAAAATTATTTGCATGACTGTATCCTCCCTGCTTCCCCTTCCCAGTGCTCGATTGCACAGAGCAAATAAAAGTCCCTTTGGATCTTGCCAATTTACAAGTACAACTTGCATGGACAAGCAAAAGCAAAAAGAAGAAAAAAAGGAAGATAATATTATTACCAATCCTCAATTATCCCCAAATGCATACTTTTGGCAGTGCAAGCAGTTGGAACTTCCAGCAACATAAACCAATACATTACTGAAAAACATGCCTGAGCATTCAAATAAAATACATGGACAATTTAAAATTATCCTTGCAAGCTATCCAGTAACCAGTTATTTAGGACTGCAGGGGTTTTATGAATAAAACTGTTACGCAAACCTACAATGTAAATATCCAATACAAAATGCCCTAGCTTTCCAGCTGTAGAGTCCAAAACAAATTATTTGCATGCCGTGTCTGAATTCTGAGGTGGACAGAGAGCTAGTTTGCTGCTGGATCAGAGAGTAAAGCTTTGAAATGGCTCACAAAATGATGCTAGACTGACCATCCTTCCCTGTTTGCAGAGCTTGAAATTTTTCTTGGCACAAGAAACCTTTTGCTTCCCAGCATAACCTTGAAAATATTTACAAGTACTTTAAACTGTGCTTGTATATTCCTGGGGACACATCTACTTCAGATGTGCACAGACAGACCACTGCTCTAAGAGGTGGGCATGGAAACCTGTCCTGCTGTATATCTGCATTAACATCAGAGGTATTAGGGGTTGAGCAAAGAGCCCCTTGATCCTGGTAATACAGTTTCTGAAACACAAGTGCTATGTTTGGGAATTTGGGCAGACACTGTCCTGGACTATTCGCATCCATGTGGATGTGCTCTCTGTAAGCTGCCCTTTTTCTGTACATTGTAAGGATAGTTTTCCATGACCCTCTCCAGTCAGCTCAGAGTAGCATTTCTAGGTCTTTAGCAATATCAGTCAGCAGCTTTCTTTGAGCCTTTAATATGTTCATGAAAGACATATCAGCTAAGAGCAATCTTTACCAGAATAGGTTTTGCAATACTAATTCTTATTTACATTCTATTTACTATACACTAAATACCTGGAATATCCCACCAACTCCCACCATCACCTGTGAAAATTACCCCTGCAACTCAGTCTGATCACTCTAAATTCTCGTTAGGAAAGCTACCACAGTACTTGTTTTGGTTTATTATTTCTGGGAAGCATTTTACAGCAAATTTTAAGACGTTTTCTCACCAACCTTCTTGTATTTGATAAAGCTCTAAAAATATCTTTCTTAACCTGTTTTCACCATTGACCTCATTTGGGATATCTCTAAGAGTCACTCTCTCCACAATGAGTGATGACCAATTTTATGTCAGAAAACAAAGAAAAGAAGGAGGGAGGTGTCTATCAAATGCCCAAATGTGTTATGAGCCTGTGACCCTTGATACATTGGAGGGAATGAAAGAACCAAACAAAACATAAGAAATTGCTTCAAGACAGCATGTAGCTCCTGTGCCAGAAAAAAGCACATGGGAGAAAGAATCATGTGGAAAAAAAGATGTAAAGGTTTGTATCCCAGAAGCTAGTACACAATATGAATAACCGTGTGCAGCTTCTTTGCTATCTCCAACTTAGTTTTAGGTGTAACATAACAATAAAGCTCTTCCATTCAGCCTCACAGGAAAAAAAAAAAAGCCACAGGTATAATACTTAACAGATGTGCCAGCCAGCAGGAGCTATTGGAACATACCAGTTTAAATGTGGGATTTTCTTGAGGCATTTTTTGTCACTTGTTTTACAGTGTCATATATTAACTTTCCAGAAGTTAATAATTTGTTTTGCTTCAAAGAATACTTACTCATTCTTCTCAGACCATTTCTCTGATAGAGCCATACAAGATCTTATCAATCACTTAAAATCAAAGCCAAATCCCCACAAAACAGGACAGTCAATTCATAAAGCTGTCCTCCATGAACACGTATCATGATGCAATTTTGTAATTGTGTTTATAGCTAATTGCTCAAAATTAACAGGCATGCCCTCTGTGTCTGTGATTTAACCCCCCAGCCCTTAATGAGGGTTGGCATATGGGTGATGTTCACAACCAGGCAAGAAGGACCCTCCTAATTGGTTTTCACCCAGGGTGTGGCCAGCTTTGGGTGGGAACTGATTAGGAGATCACCACCAGTTGCCCTCACATTCCACGTTGACTTGGAGGTGGGGCAAGAAGCCACTGTTCACAGAGTGCATGTGCAAGTGGAGTTCCCAGGATGGCGAGGCCAGAACATGAAGCTGTCTCTGAGTCCTCAGTATATAATTGGGCTCATCGCCTGGCTGCTCTTATCATCCATGCCTTGGCTCCTCACCTGGTTTCCTCTCTTCACGTCTACTGTGGTGGGTGAGTGCATTGACTTGTTCCTCCCTCCATTTGTCAGGGACTTTGGATCTCTGGTGTGTGATGTGGTAGCATAGGGAGGAGTTTGGCTGCTGGTCTGCCTGTTAATGATAACGTCATTCGATACCAGGCGAGCAGTCAGCAGAAGCAGGTCTTGTTAAATTCTAGCATTCCTCTTCCCCTTTTTTTTTCAGATGGTCAGAAACTTCAGCAACAACAATGGGGACAACTAAATGTTGAGACTGAGCCTTCTTTCAGTGTGTGTCCTGAATGCCTTCAGTCTACCAAACTGAATTTTTGAAAGCAGGGTGTATCTGCTCCAAGATTGCAGGCTTTCTTCATACTGTGGTTCTAAAGCCTCTTTTACAGCCCTGTGGGCAAGAGCAGCTCAGAGGATTCTGATATTCTGGTGGTATTGTAATTGTACTCCCACCTGTTTGTATTCCTTCCATTGCAGATGCCATCACTCCCTTCTGACCATCTACACTAATTTCTGTGAGACTTCCTTGATGGTGAAGGTACTAAGAAGCAAAGGCAAATCTGAGGACTAAATAATGGTATTAGAATATGGGTAGCTTGCTAAATAATTCTTCTATTCAGAAGATTAAAAGGGTACTGTTTTAAGGACCCAGTTAATGGCTTTACATAACAAAGGAAATAACATGTACAGCTTTCAAATTAACCAGAATAAATCTTACTTTTATGGACACCACAAGTAAAACTCTCTGAGATGGAGAAGAGAAGATTTAGAGGGAATCTAATTAATGTGTATAAATATATGAGGGCTCGGTGCCAAGAAAAAAGGGGCAACCTCTTTTCACTTGTGCCCTGTGATAAGACAAGGGGCAATGGATACAAGCTATAGCACAGGAAGTTCCACCTCAACATGAGGAAGAACTTCTTTACTATAAGGGTTACAGAGCACTGCAGCAGGCTCTCCAGGCTGGTTGTGGAGTCTCCTTCCTTTGAGACTTTTAAGACCCCTCTGGATGCATCCCTGTGTGACCTGCCTTAGACTAGATGGTCCTGCTCTGGCAGGGGGGTTGGACTCAATAATCTCCAGAGGTCCCTTCCAAACCCTAGCATTCTGTGATTCTGAGCTCTTTTGTTTCAAAGTAGTTCTGATTTTAGTGTGGCACTGCTATTGGGATGTGTCAAGCTTATGAAGCAATAACAAAAATGTAGCCTTCCCTCTTTGAAGTCAGTAAGTCATCCCAGCTTTGCATCATAATTCAGATTTAATTATTTCCTCAGACCAGAACGACAGTTCTGCCATATACAGATGGTCAGTGAATGCCCTCAGCACCCATCATTTTCTATTTAATGTCTGTCATCCTAACACTCATTTTTTCTCTGCTATCATGGTATTCAAGTTCCTGACAAATATATATGCTGTCTTCACCACACACAAACCATACCAGAAGCCTCAAATCTGATAAGGAGGAGGAAGCTAGCCCTATAGACAGGGTGAAGAGAGACTGAATTATTGACTCAAACAAGAACAATTCACACTTAAATGCTCATAAGCTCTTGGAAGTCACAATGGTATCTCACAGTTCACAGCAAAAGTGGTCCTCGGTGGCAGCAAGCAGAACAGTGGGGTAGGAGTAGTGATGTTTATCCTCCACGCAGTGCGCCTTTTCTTGACACAGTGATTCACTACCAGGTTTGTCTGCATAGGCAAATTGCAATACTTGTACCTGTATGGCAGTACATCTGCTAACCATATTGCTTCTCAATGCAGACACAGGGAAAACGAGTAGGGACTTCCACTTAGAATCATACAATCATAGAATCCTTTAGGTTGGAAGGGACCTTCAAGATCATCAAGTCCAACCATTGAGCCATTAGGGCTCTAAAGTCCTCTGCCTTCTCCCCACCCACCACCTTACTGTTTAGGAAGGATATTTACTGGGCAAAACATATGATACATTGATATATTTTAATCTATTCTAGAGAAAACGTAGCTTGTCTCATGATTTTTTTTTTTTTTCCTTCCTTTCCTTGAGTCATGAGGATGCAAAGCATGACTCTGGAGAAGAGAAGATTGACAGAAGACCTTATTGTTCTCTACAGCTATGTAAAAGGAGGTTGTAGTGAGGCTGGTGTTGGTCTCTTCTCCCAAATTACTGATCACAGGACGGGAAGAAGTGGCCTCAAGTTGCACCAGGGGAGGTTTCAACTATATATTGGGAAGAATTTCTTCACTTCCTTTCTCCTTTTCTGGGGTGGATTGTGCTTGCAGATGCCAAATATGTGACAGTAAATTAATTATGTCTTGGACCATTCTCTGAAGTCAGCTTGAAAGGAGCAGACCATATCCACACCACACTTGCTTTCCTGACCCCCCCAAAAGAGGATTCCTACCTGTTCTCAGACCCTAATAATACCTGAGCTACGCCTGAAAACTGATCAAGAGAGAGAATCCTTGGCCTGCAACAAAACCAATTCAGGGTCACTGCCAACAATTTAGCAAATAGTATACTAGGGTTTAAGAGTGTTCCCTTGAGTAATTTTAACTAACTAGTCTAGATGTGCCCCCTGAGATTGCGGGTTATGAGAGTGACTATGCCTTACACAAGTTGGCTTTGACTATTCCCTTTTGTAAGAAGTTTTTGCCATCAGTTTCTTACAACTTGACCTTATAAATGAAGACAGCGTGTGAAGCTGCTGATATTCATCAGCAGAAAACGATGTTTCTCTTTAAGGGATTTATGTCATATTTATTTCATTGCTTCTATAAAAAAGCTAAGTAGAAAATGTTGGAGTGACTATGATTTTTTAATTAAACTTCTAGTATATCAATTTTTATTATTTAATTAGGATTTTTATTTCTATAGGCAAGGCTAAGTGGAAATGTCATCAACTTGCATATTAATTTACAGGTCAAATTAATACTAAATCCACCTCTGTCGTGTGTTGTGTTCATCCAATGAATGTCTATGTTTTGGTGCAGTTGCATCTTTGTGTTAGGGTACTTAGCTGAAGATCTGTTTGTGCTGTCACTGTCTATTTATTTATTTTTCCAGTTAATCTTTTTAGTTTTGCAGAACAGCAATTTTTTTTTTTCACTTCTAATGAGCTGTGACCTCCTTTGCACCAGTAGAGATGGTATTGACAGGGTTTTGGTGACCTCTGATAAGAGATGATTTCACCTGGATTTTTGCTGCTTTATTTTTTTCATCTTGTGTTTCCTTGTGTGCAGTGATACGTGCCTTGTGCACACAAGGTAAGAGAAGAGAGAGCAGGAATAGCACAGGAAGACAGGCCCAGTAGCATCAGGAGAGCATGAATACCTGTCACTGTTGAGCCAGTGATGATCTAATGTTGTCACTTGATAACTGCTCAGTGACTTACATGCAGTAAGTTTCGTGGTCTCAGCCCAAATCTTTGTGGGCAAGTGACTACATCACTATAGCTACTATCGTAGCTGGTACTAATTGATGTTACTGGGAGTCTTCCCTGGCTGCCTGGGCACTGAACAGGCTACTGTATTTAATTACATCACTGAACAGGTTGAGGTTGGGCCTATATACTTTCCCTTTTGTTGAAAAATTCAGCTATTTCACACTGTCATTGACTCAAAAAAAAGGGAAACAAAAATCGAATATTTATTGGTACAAATTTATAGATGTTGTAGAACATCTGGTCCTTGATGATCATCTCTGTTTTGCTTCCCACTTGGTTGCCAAGAGTAGATGCATGGAAACTTTCTAAAGAACTAAGAGTTTCACTGAAATCTGTTTGACTAATATTTAGTCCTATGAATTGTATTTATTTGTAGATCAACAGGCACATTTATTTCCCTGTTCACACTTTAGATGTCATTTCCTGTCTATTGATTCTCTTGGCATTGGTTACTGATCATGTAACTCCCAAATGGTGTAATCCAAGCTGTTCATATTATTTGGCTCAAACTTTATTTTGGAAATCTGTAGTAATCTAAGTTAAATAAACATAACGCTAGAAAATATACTCTAGGGAATAAATCTGCATTGACAGGGAGATGGGTAAAATAGATCTTTTCTATCTCTGCATATGATTTTCTGATTAAAGAAGCTAATAGTAAAAGATGGATGGCTGCCTAATTGGATATTAGTAGGAAGAGAGTGACACATGTTATAGGATACTGCTAGAGGATAACTCTGAGGGTTGCAAAGTGAAGTATTTAGGACAAATGAGCCTGTCACATTAGATAAAGTAAGAGACAGTCAGGATTCAAAGAGCCTCTCTGACTCACAATTAAGAAAATGTCTCCACAGGAGTCTGTGCTAAGCATATCAAAGATAACAGATTAAATAAGTTGAGGACACCTAGCCACCTGTACAGAGGAAGCTGCCTTTCAAAAGTGACCAGAAAATGGAAGGCACTGGGCTTGTTCTTGCCCCTTTTGAGATTTCCTTTTCATTATATATATATTTGAAAGTTCATCTAAAAGTGTTATTGAATAATTATGACTGTTTTAATATGAGGATGCAATCTTCCTGTTTGACTGCCTCTTTTTACATTGAAAATTAAAACCTTGTTTGTGGTGAGAAAAAATGATGAGAACAAGAGAAGTGAAAATATGTTGAGAAATGAACTGAGAAATTGAGACAAGGGATTTTTAGTGAAAGATTGCTTGCTTTTCGATTAATTTGCTTTCATTTAATATTTAAAATACAGAATTGGAAGAAAAATAGTGCTTTTGAAACCAACATTTTCTGTCTTTTTCCCCCTCTCCCCCCATGTGACTTTTAAAATTTCTTTTAAAGAAGTAACTGGGTTGGTTGTCATCTATTTTTTTTTCTAATTTGTAGGGTCCTGTTCACTTCAGTGAGCCAGCCCTACAGCCTTTACTGTGTACACACTCCAAACACAAGACTAACAAAGGGATAGAGTTTTGGTTTTTTTTGTTTTGTTTTTTTTTTTTTAACTGCACTAAAATTCTCTCCTGCGATTAAGTAGCTGGAAACTCTGAAGACTCAACTTGTTGAGCTCATTGCTAGAACAAGGATACTCAGTTCATTCAAATACTGTTGAAACTTCAGACAGGACAGTTTTGGGAACTGATTTCTTAGTTTCTCAGGACTAGCATCCTAACTAATTCTTAAATGGAATAATTGAAGAATTGATTTTATTCTCACTTGTTATAAGACAGATCTGCACAACGTTACTATCACCCTGGAAAAGTCGAGAGTCGATACTCTTCACTCAGAGTGGTGTACTAGCACAACCTGGAGACCATTTGAATTCAGTGTATTTGCAGACATTTCATACTGCCCCTAGGCACTATTTACTCTGGAAATCAGTAGATGCTTACTTCTGTTGGGTTATCACTTGCACTAATAATTCTGACTGTTCTTGATCCCTCTAGTCATGCAAGCAATCCCAGTTGGTCTCATAACAGTGAATTTGAAGAACCTATGAGCTCAATTTTACCAAGGTGTGAAATGCAGAATGGAGTGCCAGTTGAGAGAGAATACCAGTTGAAATTGCTGTCTGTAATGTTAGAATATTCTAATACTGTACTACTTGTAGTACCATAACAGAAGAATCAATCTAGAGATAATAGGAAGAATGGAATACCTCTTTAGTAGATGAACAGCTGGACTATGACAAATTTGAAAACCTTGCACCAGATACCTCCTCCCCCTGGTGTCCTATAAAACCAATAGTGTATTCTTTATTAATACAGCCCAGAAATACCATTTGTATTTGTTAAGGGAAAAAAAATATCTTCCAAGGAAAGGATTGTTGTAATATATAATACATATAAAGGTTAAATGGCATGAGTCGTATGCACGCATACAATATTGTGTTAATTATCACAGATATGTTTGCCCATTCAGAATTGCTCTTTTGTATTTTTCAAATTAATCTTTTTAACTTATGCTTTCTTTGTTTTCAAAGCCTACACTCCAAGTCCCTAAAGAAAAGCATAAGAGAACCAGCATAATCTTTCTGAAACATATCTGGAAAACTTGAGGATTCTGTGAAAATACCTTTTGAAACTGAAATAGAATTGAAGTTACTCGTGTGACATGGATCTTTATCTGACATTCTCATTTATCTACACAAATAAGTTGGACATGACATTCAAAATTATTCAGAATTTAATAAGAATTATTTTTAAAAAAATCTGAGAGACCAAGAAATAGGACTGAATTTTCTGTTGTAAACATCCACAGTGTTGAGAAGAGGAGAGCACGGGCCAAAACTCGCGATTGATTGTTAAAAGGGAAATGTAATCATATGATAGATAGAAATTCTAAAAAGTCTTCCAGCTG
>NW_008608951.1:168666-169235 GCF_000691845.1 Merops nubicus
TATTCTATGATTGGTATGTGCCTGAAATTAAAATTTGCACTCTTGCAGTGATGGTATGGTAATGTGTCTTAATGCCTTATGGTTCTACTGTGACAGTGGCCACAAACCCTGTGATAGCTGAAAGTGATGGTTTTAATTTTAGCTGCTGGGGCAGCATTACTAGGATGCCTGACCCTCAAAGGCTACTGAAGATTGAAAATTAAGTGCTACAATTTCAGTTTTTCCTTTGTAGTGATCCTAATTTATTTTCTCAGAAATGTAAATATTTCAAATTTTCCCTGATATTTATGGGATTAAGTAATTTGGTGTTTTTCTTTTTGCATTACTGGAAAATGTAACTGTAAAAAATGGGAAACATTCTCAACTTTCTAAGTATTAAGAAAAATAGAGCTGTGATGTAAAATCGTAGCAGTATGTGTAGTGAGTGATGTCAGAGTATCTAGGACTTTTTTATTATGAAAACAAAATAATTCTGTTGGATTTCATTGTAGTGAGATGCATAACACTGAAGTGAACAATACAAAATTTCTAAAACATAAAGTGAAGGAAAAAGTCAAGATAAGTGTACT
>NW_008608952.1:0-26922 GCF_000691845.1 Merops nubicus
AGTCAAGACAGATGATGTCCACAGCTCGATTATGGAGGAATGTAGGCCTGGGTATAGGGAGAGAAGCAAAGCTGTAAGGTCATTTCCAGTTACTGAGGTAGGGGAAAAAAAAAAAAAACAAAAAACCCTGAGCTGCTCCCTTCACATATCTCAACTCCTTAATTTCAATTGCAAAAAAGACAGTAACTACAAAAGACAGTATGAATACTGAGAACAAAAGGCAACCCTTTGTGTCCCTGGAACAGTTTTATAGCCTGTCCCCTGCTGCTGCCTTTCTGGGTGGGAGTCTGGGAGCGAGTTTCCACTGCTCTGGAGGCTGGCTTGCAAGAGAAGAGGCAGTTAAGACCTGCCAGGTGAATGGAAACACCCCGGCTGCATGGTGCAAAGGCAGGTGTGTCCATCACACTTAGGGATGTGCAGTTATGAATGACTTTTTTAATGGTCTGAGAATGAAATGAGAGAATGAATGAAATGGTCTCAGATGAAATGAGAGTTGTTTGATTCATAGTGTAGCTTATACATATATTGTCTGTAATATGCCTTTATCATGTGGCTGAGAGAGCAGAGACGAGATGAACATAGGGCAGTTTGCTGGAGGATTCTTCCTGTCGCTTCTTACTCTCAAGTTAGTATAGATACAAAGTTAACAATGTAGGGGTCAGGTCAGTCAAAGCCACAAGTGAGTTGGTCTTTTCCTTTGTGGTGTACAATTAAAAGAGGCTGTTAGCTTAATTTTCTTGATAATCCTTAAATGAAAGGACCATGTTCTGATTTGCTTATCTGTTTAGCAGTGAAATATTTCTGAATGGGTAATTCTGTTTGTAGAGAACTGGTATAGTTTTCTCAAAGTGTTAACAATTATGTAGAAATCTTCTGCCTATATTTTTAGAGGACCATGGACTGTACTAAAACACTGCTGCCTCCATTTATTGGATAAAGAGCACTATTGTTACTGGTAAGCAGTGAAAACAATTTTAAAGCATTTCAGCATTAATCACACAGATGTTGGGGTTTGTTGTTTTTTAGATATCACCTTTCAGATTTTTCAGGCTTTATCGAGTTACTGTTTCATTTGTTCTGCCCAGAGCTTGCATTGTGTTCATTGATGGCCAGATGATCTAGGCTTTTACTATGGACTAGCTTGGGGGAAGATCCTTACGGAGGGGCTTAAGAGCAGGCAATATTACATTTCAGCCATCCTTTTCCACAGCAAATAGTTGAATTCTCTTTTTGTTAGGGCAACCTAACTAATTCTGCTGGAGAAGTTGATGTAGGACCATAAAACCTGTGATGGTCGTGGTCTTCTAGGGGAAAACAGAGTTTGTTTAGGCTTGTTTGTCATCTCTCTTCTAAGAGAGTTAAGAATGTGATCATGATTGGTGATGGTTTGTGATTTTTTTCTGGTTTATTTTTAGGAAAAACACAGAAGCTTTGCCCCCAAAGCTCCATTTTCCACTTCTTTATAGCTCTTAGGAAAAACAGTGTTTCTGAAATATAATTACTGGGATCTTTGACTTTACAAATTACTTGTGTGACTTATTCTTCAGGTTACTATCGTACAGAAAGAGATAAGGGGACACAGTATGAGCTGTTTTATAAGAAGATGGATGGCATGGAATACAGGCATGTCACCTTGTTCCGACCTTTTGGACCCCTCATGAAAGTGAAGAGTGAAATGGTTGATATTTCTAGATCTGTCATTAACATTATTGTCCCTCTTGCTGGAAGAACAGAGGCATTTGCACAATTTATGCAAAACTTTAGGTAGGTGTATGAGATTATATAGTGAGCTATATTACTGATTTTCAGTGTTTTGTTTGCTTTTCAAAATGAACTTCTGTTCTGGTGGATTTGGGACAGAACTAATGATTCCAACATTGTGTGCAGCTGCCTTGGGATGTTTGTAATTGAACCTATTGGTTAGAGAAAACATTCTTTCTCAAAGGATTTAAGAAATTTTCAGATTGCACCAAAACCCCTCTTAGACCAAGTGCCAGGGTTGTTGTAAACCTGGACACATGATCTTGAACATCATTTTTGTATTTAAATCAGGACTTGAGCTCCTGTTTATAAAATAAGATGTTGGAACCTTCCGATTCAAATGGGAAAGATGGGGAAAGAAGAGCAAAAACATCTTTCCTTGTTTTTGGTAGAAGCTAATTGAAGTCTGACTAGGATATTTCTTTATGTTTATAGGGATGTGTGTATTCATCAGGATAAGCGTGTTCACCTCACAGTGGTGTATTTTGGACAGGATGGGCTATCAGAAGTAAAAGGCATCCTAGAATCCGTAGCTAGGTAAGTGTCGATCCAATGTTAGTCAACACAAATAATGCTGATAGGCATTTAAAAATGTTTTGTGCAAAGAATTAAATAATAAAAGGAAGACATCTATACTCCATTACAGGTTAATAGGAAAAGTAAGCTTTATTTACAGTAT
Source organism: Merops nubicus (assembly GCF_000691845.1). NCBI lineage: Eukaryota > Metazoa > Chordata > Aves > Coraciiformes > Meropidae > Merops > Merops nubicus. The sequence continues at coordinate 2,441 of NW_008608952.1, forward strand.
GCGATTTTTCGGCTGGCATTTTACAGCTTAAGTTGTAAAAGTCTCCTGAGGACTACTAAAATTCAAGTTACAGGCCAAAAAAGACTAACAGCAGTGGCTGTGGGGTTCTCTCTCACAGTCCAAATAACAGGGGTGAGTTTTTGCAGTGAATATTCAGCCATGCTAACAGACTGATCAGAATTAAGAGTTCTTTTGAACTGGGATGTGCAGTTTGATAGTTCCTTCAGTGGAGAATAATTTTTATTTCATGGTAAGGAAGAGAAACGTAGTCAGAGTAGGCTGCTTAGTCTGAGCAGTTAGGCTTTGTTCTCTGGCCACTAGGTAATTGAGCCCAGACTTACTCTGTGCTATAAAACAACTTTAAATACTGTTTTACTGCAGCTGTCTTAGCAGATAGCATTACAGTAGTATACTGTTTGCTAAGACAAATGTATTAGGCACAGGCTATTGTGTTGCTGGCTTAAAATGTGATGGTGATTTCGCCTGGTGAGCACAGACTTCTAGGAATTGAGGAATGCTTCTGTATTCCTCCTGCTGCAGAGTCTCCCTGACGCCTAGCTTGCCAATTGCTGGTCACCACTTTTTCTGAGGCCTCCCTGCTGCCTCCTGTGCTCCCAGTGAGATGTTCTCACAGCATTAAGTCAGATTCAGTGCTCTGAACTTGCTGGGCATTTATCTGGTTCATCTTCATAGTGGTGCTGCTGCTGAGTGTCATCATGCCATTCTCTGCAGGCATTGCCCTCAGGAGTCTTAACTTTGCTTGAACATACTCCCTGGATACATTTTCAGTTTGCTTTTGCTGCTCCTTCCCTCTTCTATGATGAGTACAGTTCTACTGGTATGAACTAGGAGAAACAAACTGAGTGGTTTATGGTGGCATCACCACACAGATGGCCTTTTGCCCCAGGTGTGGTGGTGCCAGGACTCTGGCGTTCTATTTGTCCTCCTGTCTGACGTAGTAAAGATAGAGCTATTGCTCTCTTAGTTTGTGGTGAAGAATTTTAGATGGCATTGTAATTTCAGAGAATGCTAATTTACATCAGCTGCCAAAAGGCATTTTTAACCTGAATTATTAAACATAAAGTGAAGTTACACAGCAAGACTGAAGTCTGTCTTTTTACAGTGTCTAAACTCTAATGCTTAAAGTAGGCAGCTAAGTGGAACAGATACTACTTCTCATTCTGATGATGTAATGGTTTTTTTTTAATTCTAGAATTAAATTTCTGTTAAATGATGAAAAAAGTATAAATAGTCCCTTCTGATTTATTTTGGATTTTCCTCTGTTTTTCTTCTAGAGAAACTGACTTCCACAATTATACCATGGTCTCTCTGAATGAGGAATTTAATCGAGGCCGGGGACTTGACATGGGTGCCAGAGCCTGGGAGAAGGGCGAGGTCCTGATGTTCTTCTGTGATGTTGATGTTTACTTCACAGCTGAGTTCCTCAACAGTTGTCGCTTAAATGCTGAGCCTGGTACGTTCCTTTGCAGTTGATTTAACTGGGTCTTGTTTTAAACTGACCTGTGTTGAGTACATAGAAAAATAACTGGAATGGTAGAGTTTATTCAAAACCATGAACCTAGGAAAATTAAGTACTCTGCACAAGAGACAATAGTTTTTAGACTGCAAAATAACTTTTACTTTAGAGTAGCTTGTTTAAAGAACACATTGGGCTTTTTGTACAGTAATCATGATTTTCTTAAGATTTGGCTGTCAAAAAGAAAGCTGGGCAGTTGAATTGCTTTAGCAATTAGACTGCATGTGTCTGCACAGCTGCTACAGCATGTAAGTTGGTATAACAAAACTCAGTGCAGCAGTTATGGTGGAAGATGATTTTTATTACATTGACATCTCCTAAGTTTTCTTCTCTCACTTACATGACCAAGATGCATCACATAAAAATGGTTTTCAGTGAGCTAGGTGCTTCTCACAGAGTCTGAACTCATGTTCCACACCTACATCCTAAGCTATGAAGTTTTCTGACCTCTTGTCTCCAGTTTCTACGAAGCTTGCTTGTTCTATAAGCTTTTTCCAAGCAGAATAAAGCTTTCCTGAGTTAACAAGTATGCTAATTAAGACTTTCTTCTGGCAAACATCTGTTTGGGTACTTTTTTAAATCCTTAATCTTATTTCAGATTGGTTGCAGCTAGAAATAATTTTTCTACCAAAGTCAGTTTGGAATTAATAGATATTTTTTCTTCACACAAGAATCAGACAAGAAAAATCTGCTGTAAGCCAGATATTTGGATTCTGTTTCTTGCTGTTTCTTTCATTTCTGTCCGTCTCTGCACTTCATGAAATGAGCTGTATTGGAAAAATTTTGGAGAGGAGTATCTCATGAGCTTTCACAATGAAGGGAGTTTGAGAGACTGGTTGACAATTCATACTGACAGTTTGTCACCTTTGCTTCAAGTGAGATCTGAAAATGTTTCTAACACCTTCAGAGTTCATGCCCAAATCAGAATGTTGAGTTTTCTGGTGGGCTGTTGTCAATACCTTTGCAGCACTGACAATACAAGAGATCCTTGAAAAATATTTATCTGACTTCTGTAATACACATAGAACTGGTGTCACAGCATAATCAGGGTACTTATGATGCTTAATGCCCTTGCAGGACACCCTGCGTGTAAAAGCTTTTGAATGCTTGTGGAAAGAGGAACACTCATAAAACTTAAGCTGTGCAAGGAGTTACTTGGACTTGGTTATTTTTTTAGCTTTACTGCATACCATTATTGCAGGGATTTCTCACTGTCATCTGATGTGATACTGTGAGATAGATAATATTTTATCTATGTAAGTATGTATAGCTATATATGCCTATAGAGTATAATATCCTGTGGGCTCTCCCTCACTAGATATTACGGGCTGCCTAAATGGGAAATCCTAGCAGTTAGACCTTATATTTTTCACTAGATGGCTAACAGCTAGTATTTTACATAAAGAAGATATTTCTGGTTTCTTCTTGCCTTCATTAAGTATGCACACAGTGAGTAACACTTACCTTTGACTTCCAGGGAAAAAGGTTTTTTACCCTGTGGTATTCAGCCTTTATAACCCTGCTATTGTCTATGCCAACCAAGATGTACCACCCCCCGTGGAGCAACAATTGGTAAGCAGCGTGAGCTATTCTGAATAGAATTAGTTGTGCTTTGTATTAAAACAAAATTAAGTGTAACTTAATAGCAAGTTTAGGATACCTTATGACATCTGGCAGTGTCTATCTGAACACTTTTCACTATTATGGTCAAAGCACTTGGAAGAAAAGCTTATCAAAAACCATTCTTAGATAACCTTGGAGTTCTATGCAGATTTCCTTTTTTAAAAAAAGTGATATTAATCAAGTGAGGCTCGTTGTTCTGATCTGTTACTTAATTGTGGCTTGGAAAGCCAGTGTTTTAGGAGGATAGTGGCATAACATGGCAGCAACTTTTGTGTTCCAACACACAAGTCAGCAGTGAAAAGAAAAGTCCTGTGAATGGTGCTTGGTAAGCTTTCATGAGCATCAGCTCCCTCTGCTAACTGCCAAAAGGTAGGTGCAGGAAGTGTGCCACGTAGCTTGAGGTGGGTTAAGATGGGCAGTCAGTTGCTTTCTTCACACTGTAGACATCTGTACTCTGTGCAGATTGTTTCTTTGTTTGCCATCCAACATCTGCCAGAACCATTGGCTGTTATACTGCTAATTGAATCTTCCTTCTGGAGTGAGGAACACTGCTTCGAAGGAAGGTTTTAGTCAAAATAATGCAAATGATTGAAAGAGCTTATTGAACTTTCTACAAAACCAAGTGCAATGTACCTCCCTCAGTGTATTTTGCATTTCAAAAGGATGTTTTAAAATTGCAGGTGCACAAGAAGGACTCTGGTTTCTGGCGGGACTTTGGCTTTGGGATGACGTGTCAGTACCGGACAGACTTCCTGGCTGTCGGTGAGAGAACTGTAGGAAAGCTTCTGTGTGTTTAAATCTGATTCTCTTTTCTTAACTAATTACAGGAAAGAGAAAGTAATGCGTTTATTTTTTCATTTTCCCAAGCCTAGCAGTCAGACTTGCTTGACAAGTTTGACAGATGAGATAAATTAATTTTTCTAGATTTTGATGTCCCACCTAATGAATGTTTGTTAAAATTATCAGTATTTTTTTTTGTGACTGTCTGAAGCAAATTAATCAAGTGTTATGTTCCTCAGGTAAACCACTGATGTAGACAAGAAGCTCTCAAATTCTTTCTTTTAAAAAACCCTTAGTAGTTGAAACCAGTTGTTGGAAGCTTTAGAACTGTGCTTGGTCACCCCCTTGTGGCCTTAGACATATGCTAAATGAAGACTTCATAATTCTAGCAGTTTGAAATTGTGCATGAGGCTGGTTTGATTTTTCACAATGGTCCTGGAAAGGCAAGAGAACTTAAAATGGTGGAACAGGTTCCTTGCCTTAATCCAGCTGTTTGAGCTGTGACCTATGGAGTAATTGCTGGCATTTTTAGAGAAGGCTTTTCATATGGTGCATGACTGTTCCATTTTCCAGCTGCTAAAATCCATTATGATTGCTAAAAATAACCCAAAAGCACACCAGTGAGGTTTGCCTGCAGTTTTCTGCAGCTGTCATGTGGGATGTCATACATAATGTGGTTTGGAGACACTGTTCTGAGAGACTTTCTGAAGCCAGCAGTGCATGGTCTATGTCCTGGGCAGTTTCCACCACAAAGGATGCGATGTGCTTGAAGCTCCTGTCCCTCAGTGAGGCGTTCTTTGGCATGGGGAACTCAAAGTTAATTGCTCCAGAACTTCTGTTATATGGTACCAGATTTGATAAAATGTTACACGAGGTGTGTCGCTCTTTTTGCCCTACATCTGCCCTGTGTGCGCAAATAACATTTTCTGATACTGTTTTTGCAGGGGGGTTTGACTTGGAAGTGAAAGGCTGGGGCGTTGAGGACGTTCATCTTTACAGAAAGTACTTGCACGGCGACCTGATCGTGGTCAGGACACCGGTCCCTGGTCTCTTCCACCTCTGGCACGAGAAGCATTGCGCGGACGAGCTGACGCCCGAGCAGTATCGCATGTGTATCCAGTCCAAAGCCATGAACGAGGCCTCTCACTCCCACCTCGGCATGCTGGTCTTCAGGGAGGAGATCGAGACGCACCTCCATAAGCAGGCTTACAGGACTAACAGCGAAGCAGTGGGCTAAGTGTCATTCCCGTGCTGTTTGATGACTTCACAATGAACCAGCATCATTTTACAGCCTTAATTCAGCTTCAAAATGCAGTGCCTCTCTTTTTCAGTGAAGAAGAGTTTAGAGGGTTTTGTTTCTTGTATTTTTCTGAGTAATTCTTTGACTGATATGCTGTTACCTACATATCTTGCAAGTTCAAGCACCTCAAATTGGAAAGCGTAGGTAGTTGAAGGAAAGTGTCTTCAGTATTGATTGGAGAAATCAGTGGAGCGTACAGCTGAACTCCTTTCCACATTTCAATTCTTATATTTGCATTATTTTTAATAATTAAACTAAATAATCTTTTGTGTTGTCTTTAGTATTTTCAGTCTGTATGGCTCACTGCACTGTGACTTTACATTTCATTGTAGAAACAAAAGAAAGGAGTGAAAAAGAATCTTACTGTGAAGGGTGTACAGGATGTGCTGACTCGTGTATCAGCTGTTCAGGTCACTGATTCCACAGCAAGGGCTTGCTGCCTTGTTTGCTGTGTTAACAGATATTCACATAGCTGGATAAAGAATAATTTGTGTGAAGGGAGGGGATGAAAATCTTTTAGAGTGGAATTTTAGACCATATAATGTAATTTCACAATGCAAAAGAGACAACATGTTATCTTGGTGATGGATCAGACAAGTCTGGAACATTCCAGTTGGGTGTTTCTGGGTCTGGTCTTTTCCCACAGTAGATGCCACATGATAGAATCCCTTCTATAAACTGAGGTATGCTACTAAACTCATTTGTTTAAAGATTTTTGGCCCCACTCCTCAAATGCTTTGCCTGTACATCTTGTCCTTTAAGTTAAGGAACCATCTTTTCACTCCCATATAAATTTGTTAGAGGCCCATTTGCTATTATGCCAATCTTGTTCTTTTGCTTTCTTTTTCTCTATCTAGCATTTTCCTGACATGTTTTCCCACAGCAGATGCTACATCACAGAATCCCCTCTGTAGCTGTTTCAGTGACTGAAAAGCCAAGTGCTATTACGATCTTTCTTCATGCAGTGCTCTCCATTCCACTGACTTTTCCTAGTAGCCTTATTCCTCACTTTTTCAGTTTTAAGAGGTTTTAGGTTTGGAGGTTTTTCCTGGTTTTTTTTTTAGCGTGCATAAGCAGAATTATGCTGTGGTCTCATTAGTGCCTTGTACAGTGGCACTACTACTTCACTGTTTCCTTTTTGGGATGCATAAACAGTTTAAATGCAGGCAGGTAATTTTTCTCCATGTTGTCTTATATGCTACCATATGGCATTCCTCATTTTTAATACATTTGTGTGTAGAATGAATGCTGAGAATGTTAATTCAGTGGTTAAACCATTTACATGGTCTCCACTGAATTTAAAAAGAGTTGGAAACCCTTCTCAAACCAGGTAATTAAGATCTGTAATTCTGTTTACTTAAGGAATTCTGAAGGCAACTAAAGATTAAAACAGCTGATTTCTGAATAGCAGATATGCTGTGCAAGTAGTTTTGGGCACTGATCCTTTTTATATGTACATAAAATATGCCTGTATGTAACTTATTGTGGAGAACAGTGTACTCTATTGTACTTGGAGTGAAGAGAATGCATTGCAAGACTTCTTGCAATTGACATTCTCAATATAATAAATGGAATTTCTTCATTTTAAAAGTTGGTTTAAGCTGTTTATTTAAAATACATTTTTACAATATTTTACAAAGCAGATGACACACTGGATTTAGGTAATAGTAGTTGCCCTGAGAGGTTCAACCAGTTCCCTTTTGCATCTCCAGTGAGTATCTACACAGATCAGATACAAAAGTGCAGAGTTAGTTAAGTTAGACAATTTAAACTTACACCAGATGTTATCTTACTTTAAGATGATCTTGGTGGTTCCTAACAAAAATGATAAACTACTAGTAAGGAAAAGTTTAAATACATAGGTGTGATGATTTGGTGTAAAGTTGTAAGTTGGACCTTCTGCTGAGACTCCAGCCCTTAAAACTTCAGCTACTGCTGCTGTCCTGGCTCTGCTGCACAAGAATAAGCATCAGAAATGCCTTTCACTGACACCATCAGTGCCTGGAGTGGGCTGGAATGGATACTGAGATACTGCAGAGGTGATAAGCATTGCTGCAGCTCAGCTCTTACTGCTCAGCCACGACCCCAGAAGGATCCAGTTGTCCTCGTTTCTGTGTGTTGGAAATACAGCAGAGTGCTGATGCTGATAGTCAGATCTCTTCTGCTCTGTTCCACTGTGGTGTCGTGTTTATCAGCAGTGGTGAGAGAGGAGAGCAGTGTCAGCTGTCCACATCTGTGCAGTCAAAGGTGGTCTATGATGTTGATGCTGGAAGGCAATCAAGGTTTGAATGCTGAATGCATTCAGCAAGAGCCACTTCTGAAAAAAATTTTTTCTGTTCATCATCCCAGAATGTGAAAGTGAATGCCTTGGAGTTAAAAGGAAGTCAGAACTCTTAGAAATAGCTGATGTCAGGGTTGTGTATTGAGACAAGTAGTCCGAATGTTTGATTATTGAGAACCTCTGAACTCTCAGGGGCCCTTGTGGGCCTGATCTTCAGCTTGTCTTGGCTCCCTGCAGTAACTGGCTGTGTGAGAGCACATTGCTGTGGCACCCATCAGCTATCTGTCTGATGGGTGATAGGCAACTATCACCCGTTTCATTTGTTACAAAAACCAGAGATACTGCTGTGGGCTGTGGGCTGTGTTACATCAATATGAGGTACTCGGAGCCTGATGGTAAGAATAAGAATCATTCTAAGCATTGAATCTCCTCAGCTGTTTTTTGCTGCTGTGTGGTACTGCATTCGGTACACATGCCTTACTGCATGCACCTGCAGGGAAGATGCTTTTACTGCTAGCAGTCAATCTGTAGAATATTTACAGCAGGAAAATACTTGGCTCTAATAGTGCTTTACAGGTTGCAGGGTAACTTGCTGACAAATTTGGTATCGGAAATTAAATTGGTTACTTAAAAGCTGTTATTCATGCTTTAAAATCTGCACTTCCAGGGAATTACTATTGATAATGTACAGTTCCTGTTCACTAATGACTTATTTTACCTACTCATTTGTCTCTAAATTATTATATAATTAGATTTAAAATTTCAAGTAATTACCTTAAACTTACAGTTTATAATTAAATCTTAAAATAGGGAAATTTTATTTTAATTCTCAAGTATTTTAACTTCTGCTTTTGGGCTAGGCTACAGGATTTGACTATTTAGTTAAAAAGATAATAAAAATTCTTACTTTGAATAAAGATTATATCTCAATTAATTAATAGGTATTTTTTCAAAATAGGATGCAGTGTTTTCCTGTGAGCAAGGCCCTCACTGCACTGAATTAACTGGTGAATGACATGGGTGGATTATTTTGTATATTTTAACAGGGATTCCTCCAGAAGAAAGCAGGATGAAGAGAGCAGGTTGAGACATAGAAATTGCAGAGAGAATGATTCTGTTTGGTGCACTGCTCCAAGTCATTCCTATCTATACAAATATGCCATAAGATCAATCACATGACGACTGCTTTCCTGCTCCTGCTCTGCTTTTCATCAGTCTTTGGGAGTGCTTCTGGCAAAAAGGCCTCTGGAAGTGCTTTACTTTTCCTCCCTCTTCTGCCATGGTCTGGGGCAAAGGCCTGGGTAGAGCCCCTCTCCAGGAGCCAGGCTTTGCAGCTGTCAGTCACTGCTGCCTTATCCCAGGGTAGCTGATGAAGTGTCGTCTTTGCGGCTGCACACGACAGCGACGCTTCAGTGGTGCCCCTGAGTGGTTAGCACAAAGCTCAGTCACTGACCAGCATTGGTCAGAAAAATGTACACCTCTGGAGAGCGGTTTGTTTTCCCCTAGTCCATAGCATACCTAAAAAGTCACATGTGCTCTATAAATATAGCCTGAGAACCTGTATGGCTCTTTTCACCTCTTTCAGTCTCACGCCATATTTCTTGTACTGTGTTTCATCTCTATGTGCTACTTCCTTATTAAGCCAGTCTATTTTTAATTTGGTATGGCTCCTCTCTTGCTTCTTCCAGCTCAGTTTTAAAGCCTTCAGCCTCTTGAAAGCTCCAATCCTGGCTCTTCTGTGATGTGGGAGCCGCTGGGGGTCTGATCTGACTGAGCTGCGGTGGGGCTGGGTGGTGCTGCCTGGCAAGGGGAAGTCCAACAGCCAGGCACTGAGAGGAGGAGGTGCAGGAGCTCATCTCTGCCATTTACCAGCTCTGAAACGTGGCTCTAAACCACAAAGAACTCTATTTATGAACTCTGTACTGTGGATCATTTTTTTCTTATATTTGTCATAACATTTTATGCTGAAATGCAGTAGACTGTTATGGCAACATGAAGTTCATGGCAAAAAGCAGTGATTCAAGAGCATTAGCCATATTCGGTGTTTGGTCACACACCGCTGCTTCTGCTCTGTAATGGAACTAGAAAAATAGTAGGATATGCCTTTATTATAAAATGAATTTACAAGTAATTTCAGCTACCTGAGTGTATTGACCTTCTGATTGCATTTTGGCATAGGCACTCTGTGATAAGAGCAGGTACTTGTGTACAGCCATGTAGCTGTCCTCTGCTTACTGCCGGGTGCTGTGACGCAGGGGAGGTTTGCTCGTACCCAGTAAAACATGTAGCTCTTCCTTGGAGGTGTTTTCTAACCTCATCCAAGAAAGGGAGGAAATTAGTCATGCTTCAAATATGAAAATCTCTCACTTGAATAATAAAAAAAATCTGTTCTGCATGTTGCTTTAGGCATAAATCTGGCTAAATGACTGGAAAGTGTTAGCTAAGTGTCTAGTCTCAATCGTTTAACTGGTGGTGGGGGACAGCACAGCTGACACTATTCCTGTGTGGATCTGCAGCCCTGTGTTGTCCCTTGGGCTGCAGCCTGTGCAAAAAGTACAGCTGCCAGGATGGTGGGAACTGGGAACGGGGTGGCTGAGGGATGCAAACTCAGCATCACCGTCCTCCCCGCTGGCTGGCGTGTGCCAAGGGAGCTGCCAGCTGCCCGTCCTTCTCCGTGGGAGCCTTGGTCTCAGTTTGCTCTCTGCTTCAGCAACAAACATGGACCTGAGGTAACTGAGGAAGAAGTTAAGTCCCAGGGGTGTCTTTGTCCACAAAACAAGTTCAGTAAATCATCAGTGCTCCAACGTTGATACCAAATTCACATTATTGCTTGTCATCTCTAGCCTGAGCTGGTACAAAACACAAAACCTCAGCTTGGCAGACCAAGGCCCTTCAGCTGGAGCCACAGGCAATTTCTAGGGAAGGGAGGAACATCAAGATTTTGAGTGGTGCGCTTGTCATTGCTGCAGTTCCAACCTGCATGGCTCCAGGGTGTCAGAAATGGGTGCCATGCAGGGACCGTTGCTGGCTCAGCGGAGACCTGCAGAGAGATAATAAACCCCACACTGTTCTGCCTGCTACCCGGGAGTTACAAAGATAAATTGTCATGCTTTGGCGTCAGACTCAGCTGTCTGCCCAGGGCTGGCCTTCAGGTTCCCTGGCTGGGTGTTGGGCCATGTCCTCGTGTTTTGACAGACACTCTTTATGTAATGCACCACTTCCCTTTTGTAAGCTGTGGTCTAAGTGTAAAAGCCAGCTGTGTTTTTCTGGAGGAGTCACTGCGTTTTAGTGTTAGAGCAGTAAATATAATAACACGTATTTAAATAGGGACGTGCTTTAGTGAATTGAGAAGTAATTATTTTTTTATTTTAGCGGTTGCACGCTAGCCACGTTACTCGTAATGTTTTCCAAGGAATTTGCAATCTGCAGCAGGAAAGGGGAGTGTTCTTGATTAGGGAAAGTCAAAATGAGATTAGCTCAGGGCATGCTTTTATGTTAGACCTCTACAGGAACTTGAATTTGTTTAAAAATGTCATTCAATGGGACTAGCAGATACTGGTTTGGAGAATCAGAAAATACAGATGAAGAAGTACAGTGCTATCCCTTAATGCCAGGTGATACTGGAAGACACTTTTTTGGACCTCACCTTGAGCCAGCCCTGAGGGGCTGCATTTGCCACAGCTGTTGTGTTTGCACTAATGATGGCAGCCCTATGCTTAATTAGGCCTTGTGGGCTAATTGGCTCCTCTCATTTAGTACCTGAAGCTGACAGAAGAAGGTTCTTTTTTCTTAAGCTCTGTGGTTCTCTCCTGGTTTAGAGTAAGGTAAATGTTCTATTGATTTTTCAGGGTTATGCTACATCTGAAATTCCACCAAAAATAAAATGGCTTTTGTCTTCCTAATGGGAGAGCTTATGTGCTCCTGCAAGGGGTGGGTTTTGCTGGGTTTAAAGAATAGGTGGTTGTAGCTGGGATCCGTATGGCAATACCATGCAGCAAAGGTATTTCTCAAACAAAGGCAGCAAGCTAAATAAATCCCCTTTACATTTAAATCTAAAGAAGGTTTTATTAAAATACACTCCTGTTTTGGTTAGCTTAGTCTTCTTCTGGGATAAGTGAAATAAGTCCCTATAAACTTGAAATACAATTTCCTGATGTGCTGGTTTAGAAGTAAACTGGTGGGAGAAATTAATTTGAAGGATTAGAATGTATACAATGATACACAATGAAAATTCTGTCCTTGACCCACAAGGACAAAGTCCAACCCAGCACCGTGGGGCAGGAGCAGCACGGTGCCCGTTGGCTCCTGTGCTGAGCACCGCGTGGTTCCCCTGGGTGCAAAGGGAAAGGAACCTGTCGGTCAGGGGGATGGTTGTGACGCACGGAAATAGACTGTTGTCCGGGTAGAAGGCAGAACTGTGTCCCACCTCCCGTATCCCTCAGTTTCCCAGGTAGAGAGGTAGGTAAAGGAAGGCAGGGGGAATGAAAGCTCTGCACAGATTGAAAAAAGTTAACAAAATGAGATATGTTATTTAACAGGGTACAGAAAGGAAGAAGGGAAGGGGTTTAACAGGGATCAGAAAGGAAGAAGGGTAGGGGTTTAACAGGGTACAGAAAGGAAGAAGGGCAGGGGTTTGACAGAGTAAAGGGATTATAATAACAGCAAAGCCAGGAAGGTTAAAATTCCAAATATACAAAACCCAAATGCTGTGCTGAGGCTCCCCAGTGCTGGATCTCACTGGATTGAGGTGGATTGAAGCTGGATGGACAATCCTTGGACGTGGATGGAGGCAGGGAAGAGTCTGTAGATCAGGCCCAGGTCTCCAACATGGCCACGGCCACGTGTAGCACAGGGAGCAGCAGAGCAGCGTGTGTCCGGGGAGAAGAGCAAAGGAGCAAGAGAAAGAGGAGTGTCTTCTCCCCCCTTTTATAGACCTTGGCAGGAAGTCCCGAGGACAGGAAGAGGGGAGTGGGAATAGGACAGGTGTACGCCCCTTTCATTCAGGCTTGCACCTGGTATTAGATTTCAGATCTCCTCCCACCAGGGGCAGCAGGTTTCAAACCGTTACAACTCCATAACTCAAAGCTATCAAGTGGGTGTGTTTTTTGCACGCAGATGCACGGGGGATCGCTCCACCACAAGCGTGCATACCTGAAGTGGCAAATCATCTCCTATTTATACAATGAAACACTGCATATTCAAATGGCACCTATGCATATTCATTAGCTAACCCCAAAAAAGGTTTCTTCCGAGTAATTATTTCCATAGTTTGAACTGAGTCAGTTGTGGTCAGTTCTTGTCCTTGGTAAGTACCTCCTCTTCCTTACTCATCATTCTTTATTGATAAGTTTGTGATGTATGTTGGTTTTAGTCTGTCAGCTCTTGTTCTTTCTTCTAGATAAGGGTGAATATTTCTGCGTATGTTAGCCTTCATCCATTTATTGTGACTGCCTCAGTTAGTGAATCAGGATGTTCTGTTAGTATATCAAGGCTCATTCTGTTAGTTATTCAGTCTGTTTTTCTAATTCCTGTTCTTTATGGTAGCTTTCTTTAGATAAGGTTGGAATGCCCTTCTGGCTTGTGAATAAGTCTTTGTTAATAAAAGAAAACAAGTCTTTCCATCTGTTAGCCGTTTCTTTTCCTCTCGAGCTATATGGTTCTGTGCTCTACATTCCAAAATTCTTAATATGTATAACTAATCATTAATTTCTATCTATAACTATTCTTACCCCATATCAGTCACAGTTATGTTGGAGGAATGATGGCAGTTTCCCCAAGAGTGGCAGATGCAGTCCTGCTGGAGTTCTGCTCTCCCTCTGATCCGATGAGCCATCCCTAAGTCCCAAAACCCGAAGCTTATATAACCCAGGTTCAGTGGGAGTGTCCAGTACTTTACCCCAAGAGCCTGGAGTTTCACAGTGGGTCGTTTAGCTCTGTGGATGGTAGGATATTTTTTGATTCCTTGATGAGCTGGGCCATTGTTAGGGCAGCTGGGTCCACGATGGTCCATTAGCAGAGGGGACTCCTCCTGCTGGGTGGGAAGGTGTTAACATTTCCCCTGACCTTGAACCTCTTTCCTTATCTGTTGTAGGCTGGGGTGTGAGGTCTGTCCTGGGCAGCTGCTACCATTGATCTGTTAACAGCCCAAGAGCACTGACATAGAGAGTACAGAATACACAGTTTTTGGTTCTACCCACATAATGACAAACTGGTCCCAGCCCCTGTAACTATGATAGCTGGATAGAAGCTTGTGGTGGTTTGACAGGTTTACTTGAACTGCTCAAAGTTAGTATGTAGTGTGGTAAGGTTGTCAAATTAGATGTTTTTAATCCCAACAGTTTTAAGTTTGCCTTGTAGCTACAGGGCTTGTACATCTCATGTGACTTAGGTCTCTTAACCCATGTCGTCTCATCTTTGTAGCTTTGCTGATGCAAGTTAAGTTAGAGGCTTTATTATTTTCTTCCATGGGTAGAATTCTTTGTATTCAGTACTTGAGTTGCATGTAAAAGAGTACGTTAATCTATTGCTGCAATTTTTAATGCCAGTGGCTTGTCCAGCTCTTCAAGATGAGCTTGTGTTTATGATTGTGATGCTGTGTGATCTTGAAAATTCGAGTTTTTGGTAATTGCTTTGGCATTTGTGTGTGTAAGGGGACGCACATGCTCTGTGCTAGCAGCTAAGAGTTTTCAGTTTTCTATGAAAAATGCTTTTTTTTTAAAAAAAAAATGCTTATCTTTGGAGTAAAATAAAGTTTAATGTATATATGAAACAGACTTCACAGACATGTTGTACAACCTGGCTGGCTCCTACTGAAAGCAGTGGCAAGTGTGCCAGGGCAGCAGAGTCACAGCTGTGAAACAAACTGGGAGCTTCTCCTGCGAGAAGCAGTGCTGGGTGTTTGCACAGTGAGTGGAGGTGTACAATAGGGGAGGTGATGCTGTGCAGAGCTGTAGTAGCACGAGGTAGTGGGCACAGTGGTGGCTTTGGCCCTTGGCTCTTGCACAAATATTCTGCAGCCTTAGGAGAGCTTAAGTGGTTTCTCTCTGACTTCATTACAGGCCATGGGGATAATAATATTAAATGGAGAGTTTAAAAAACAAATAAAAGCCTTTGAGATTGTTTGGTGATCAGGTATGCTCTGGAGAGACGCTTGGGGATGGATCAAAGCTTAAGCTGCTCTTGGCATGGGAGCTGCACGCTTTCCTGGGCCCTGCGGTTATTAGGGACCAGCTGGGATGGTGTTCTGGCCTGCAAAGGCAGGACATGTAGTTGGGTTTTGTGAGTGTGGTGGGTTTTTTTTTTGTGTTGCATTTAAAACCTTGTCAAAGTTTTTTGTTGAAGTCTTTTTAGCTGCTGGGTACTTGTGAAATTCTTTGGGATACTTGGATACTGTGAAATTTCTGTGGAGAAAAATAACAGGGGGGAAAAAAATTGATTTGCAGATTTATTCATTACTGTCTTGGATTTTGTTTTTAAAGCATTTTAGGAGTCATTTTTGTCAAATTGAGACAAGTTCTTCAGCACTGAGCTATAATGTCCAAGGACATTAATAGCTCAATATTTCATTAAGTTCTGCTCGTGTCTGAAGTGTTAAAGACACTGATCAGACACAACACTTACAGCTGTGCTTGCCAAGTCCCCAGGTGCTCCGTTGCTGCAGTAGGTTAATGCTGCACTTCACTTCTCTATTTTAATAGATATTTGGGTAGCTGGAATATTGTTAGGAATGTCTTCTTTGAATGGAATGTAAAAAAATGGATGTCATTTAAATATTTAAAAGGAAAGTTTCAATGTTGATATTGATGGATAGGAAGATGATTTGAATTTAATAGCCTCTAGTATCAGAAGAAGCCTTAATGTGCTCGTGTGATAGTGATGTAAAAGATTTTAAGTACTTTCCTGTGTAATGAAATTTTGTCAGATCCTTGGACTTCTAGCTCCAAACAGAATCATATTAAGATACCTGCTTAACCTGAAACAGCTATGTAAGATTAGAAGCAAATTTCCACTAAATTTAAAGTCTCTTCTTTCCTGACCCAGACCAGGCGGGATATTTGAAAGGAGTGCTTTGCTTTGTGTTGGCTTTCAGCTTTCGTTCGGTCCTGTGAGACGGTTTTGAATTGGTCACATCTTGAATTGAGGTGGGGTTGTTAACAGGAATCCTTTGCATCCCAGAAGCCCTGGCATTTGTGTTTCTTGTTTGTTACTGTTGGGGACAGCGTCTGTATTTATATGTTTGGTTTGTTTTTGGTTTGTTTTTGGTTTGTTTTTGTTTTCCTCTTCTGGTAGGTGCTACAAATAGTTTCAAATTACTGTGTACTGTTTTTGCCAAACATTGTTTCTTACAAAACGTTTTAGACAGAGGTGTTTTTTAATATTAGATGTTAGAAGCCTAAGTATTCTTAACATCATAAGGTATATATCCTAGCAGATCAGAAACAGTATATTTATTTATTGGCTTACTATTTTTAAATTAATGTTGCATTTCCTGCTGGTTTGAATTTCTTCATCACACCCCCTGAGAATGCAGAATACCTGAGACTGTATCAGCACTCCCTGTGTGACATAGAACTTGATTGATTTTTAATATTTCATTACAACAATAAACTAAAATCATAGAATCAAGCTAAAAATCATCTAAAAAAAGTTGTTTTGTAGCAATCAACTGCATCCATTTTCTGTGCAAAAGCTGAATGTGGCATCAAGAAGCCACAAAAATGCTAATGTTAGAAATTGCCCACAACACTCAAAGAGCTAGAAATGTTTAAATTCTTTACTGTTATGAATAAAGTTAAAGAAACGTTATGCTTTAGATTGTACCTCCAAATTACTGCAGATATGCACCTCCAGATGTTGTTTCTCTCTTTGAAAGCCCAAGGCTCGCTTTGGGGAGTGGTGAAGGAAGGGCAAACCTCTGTACTGTCAGGGAACCTCTATCACAGGCCTGTGGAGATGGGCAGAAACCTCAAAGCACACCCAGTGATCTCCGCCTTTGGAGGGAGAAGCGTGCAAGGAAGACTTTGGAAGCAACTATTGCTAATCCTTGCATACTCACTGGTTTGTAAACTTCCTACATAGCAGAGAACCCTAAGGCAGAACTGTGTCTTTATATACTGTTTGCAGGCTTTTCTGGGTACTTGGGAAGCTGGGGTTGCCCTGATAAAATTATATACTTTACAGACTGAAAATGGAAGATCTCAGTTGTCAGGTCACTGGTCAGCTGAATTTTGCCACATGAATTATTTGCTAAAAGAAAACTCTTTCTTGGGAGCTATTAACTTGATAAATCACACTGCTGTAACATAACTGAAGATATCTTACTGGAACCGAGTTACTGCTTGTCATACTGTGTCGTGCTCTAATGGCAGTGAAGTACCTGGAAAGCAATTTTATTGTTTACTCTTATGCCTGTGCATATAGTTAATTTATCCTAATGACTGGATGGGACATAATTGGAAGTGAGTTTTCAAAGATGTAATAGGCATATTAATTATGAGTGTGAAATGGCCATCAAGAATACTCTTGTCTGCTTGATTCTCTTAATGCTGGTAAACGTCATTATCTTATCTAACGAGTCGTGGTGACTGCAAGTAGTGCTGTTCTGCTCTGGGAGCCTGTCCTGGGTGTCTGGTTTTCAAAACTATTTCCCCTGAGGATTTTCTACAGGCAAATGCTTATGGGCCCTCTGGCACGTGCACGATCTAAATTCTTTTTTTTTTTAAGCTTATATCCTTGAGAAAGGAGGTCACGTGGGGAGCAGTGAATCAGTGTGTCAGGAAAACTGGATTCTCCTCACAGCATTGTGCTCGTCTAGTCCGCGTGTCACCTTGGAGAAGCGGCTTTGCATCTGTAAAGCAGGGCATGAAAAAGGGTAGCAGCTGCAACCAGAGGTCCTGGAGCACTGAAATGTCAACAGAATCTTGCTGCAGGAAACCCTGCAGAGTGCTGCAGCAAGCAAACATTCCGGTGCTCTTCTGCTAAAGCAACAAATGTGTGGGAGATAAAAAAAATAAATTCGACCATTGGAAAATACGAAATATTTTTACACAGTAAAACTGTTAATCACTCTTTGAGAGAATGAAAATATTCCATAGCAAAGACGCTGTATCAAATCCATAAATTATGGTTATAAAGAGCACATTAGAATTGTCAGTGTATTATTGGCTTAGTGTTGTTTTTGCCATTGTTGGAAGATACTTAAATATTTCATTATGTATCTTTAGAAGCCAGAAAGTAACCAGTTGGTTCATTGTGGCTGTATTGCCTTCCACAGTTGATTCATCTCATTCAACCACTGCTCAGTTCACAAGTGAAAAATAACCACAGAAAAAATTAAGCCTGATTGAAGCAAGGCTTTTTATTAATGAAAGCACATCCAGTCAAACACGGAATATCCTGCTTTATGGTACAGCTTTATATTTAGCATTTCAGGCCAGAATAGCAAAACGTGGTATTTAAGGAACGTATCAAACTGAGGGGAAAACTTAAAAGGAACCAATGTGGATACTGCATTGATTTCAAGTATATACTAGGACTGATTGACCAGTGAAGTGCACATTCATGTGAAAGCTTTTTTGTACATTTACAGAAAGTATTCTAAAATTGCATTTCAAATATATATTTTTTTCTTAAATTTTAAGCATCCTTTTTAAATTTCAGTTACATAAACAAAGCTGATATACAGTCCCTCTTATAGTGTCCAACAACATTACTAGCTAGAACATCTCTGAAAGTGCAAAACACTGTAATAATACAGTATAAATACTCTTGCTCTAATCGAGGGCTGAAGGTCAGTATTTCAGCACAGGAAAAATAGCAGCAGATCATAAGAACTATCCCTTCCCCTTTTCTGGGCTGTTCTTGTTAACAGTTAGCATTCTACTTCTTCATGGCATACCTTGCTCTTCTTTCTCCTTTTTGTCAACACTATGGGTAATAATTTGTTCATTAGACAAAATAGTTTTTAATCTGAGCTTCATTTCTTTCTTAATTTGTCGATCAGCTAAGAAAGCAAGTCCTGAACTGTATTTTTTCCTGAAAATAAATACCTTGAATCTTAACACAAGAGAAGCTCCTTAGATGCTTGCTTGGATAGCCTAATTAGGTTTAAACTCAAGACTAAAAGGGGAAATTAGAAATAGTAAGCATCAGTGGTTTTACAGATCACCTGTAATTTTGGTACTGACCTGGGTCCAAAGGTTTGACAAATTTGACCAGTTTCTTACTGTGTTTTCCTTTAGATTTCAATGGGTTCTAGCCCAGACAGTTATCCATGGCTTGCAAAATACTAGAAAAAGCTTAATCATAAGTTGGGCCTTTGCTTTACTTGTCTGTAAGTGCAGACTAGCGTTTTCAAAGGAACTAAGGGAGTTAAATGACCAGTTCAGCTGTGATGAACTCTTAGGCTTCCTTGGAAATTTTAGCCTTAACTTCACATTGGACATCTGAGTTTCCTTCCTTCTCCCTAGCTCATGTATGATTTTTATTTTCCACAAGCTGTTTTGAAAAAAACATATTGAGCCTTTTTTTTTTTTCAGAGATAACCTAGGTTAGACATCCTTCTCTTAAACAAAACTAAACTCCCTGATTTTTAAAATGGAAAACACAAAGTATTCTGACAGACAGAATTTAAAGGATAGTTCCTAGAAGTATTAGAACTTAAGCACGTGTGCATCTTCACACATGCACGCACACATACTCACGTACACCTCCCAGCAGTTACCCCACCTTACCTCTTTCTATCATGTAACAAAAATATGTTTTCTGAACCATCAATGTTACAGGCAGGCATACTCCATGTGCCATATTCTCCACTTTATTTAAAAAGTACATTGTAGCTGGTTTCAAAACATCCATGTTTTTATTTTCTTTACTTCCAGTCCAGCATAACTGAAGGTACACTAAATGATATCAGTACCTTGTAAGGCACTATTTTCTGATGTAGGAGAGGAATAAGCTTGCTTATGTCTAAGCTTAAGATGTCTAAGGCCTTAACTCTACAAACACTTACTAACACGTGAGTGGCATTGCTGATTTGAAGGAGAATTCACTTCAAGGCTAGACAGACGTGTTGAGTGTTCTGTAGGATACTGGTCCAATGGACTATTCAACCTGAACACTGGCTTTAGTTGGGATATGTGGTTTAATTTTAGTTTTGGTGGAAGTAACAAAAAATAAAAATTTGGATGCTGGCAGAATAAGATCTCGCAGGGATACCATCTCCCATAATACATTTCATCTCTGAGAACAGGGCCCTGCCCTTTTATGTTGAAAATAAAAAAAAAAAACCAAACCAAAAACTTTCACTTAAGTGCCTTAAAGTTGACATGTGAAATATTTACCACATTCTATTTCATAAAAGTTGCTGTATATACAAAACAGACCTCAGCCAGTGAGGTCTTTCTTAACTCAGTCCAAGACTTTCAGGTTGTAAAAACATGTTCATTTGCTGTGCTTCAGACTCTGCAGATCACATTCAAAAATCTCAGGCTCTATTCAGCAGAGTTGTCCTAGAAGCAAGAATAAAAAAATATCTTTTCTATCACAACAAAAAGATCTATGGTTTTGATAAAGGTTGGCAATAGATCCATCTTGTAGCATTAGCTGGAAGCCTCTCTTCAAGGGATAGCTTTTCAACTGCTATAAACTGGAACACATCTATGACTTTCAGTAAAGATGTTGACTTTAAATACAAGGTACATTGCATGGGTGTCGTAAGTGAGAAGCTTATATGGACTTCCTAGGAAACATTGGGATTTCTGGGAGAAGGTGTCTCACGTAGGACAATACAGTTGTACTGTAGCTCAGCTGCAGCTCAGGACATAGAAGCTTCTTCACTCTTTAGGTGGTACAGACATTTCAAATCTAAATGTTTAATGTAACTTATAAAGGTCTGAATCGGTCTTTCTGGTTTGGCATCAGTATTAAAAGAAATATCTAAATTAACTGATCTCATCATGTACATGGAAGAGGTGCTCCAGCTTCTCACAGGGAGGAGTATGAGACTTTCTCCCTTAAGAGTATGCTGAAAATTAGTCCCATAAATTTCATCCTTTTGTAAAATTGTGTGTAGAAATGATGGCACCTTCTTAATATCTCTATGTATTTGTTCCCCTGAGAAAAGCATGTCTGAAAACTGCTACAAACAGATTCTTTTATGTTATTTGGTAAACTAAATAAAGCATCTTCTCTTTCATAGGCCCAGCAGTCATCTTGCAGGCTGAACTGATCTGTCTGGAGAGGCAGTATCAAAATCCAAGCCCTACTGATTTATTTTTTTTTTTAAGATTTGAATTTTGTAAGGGGAAAAAAAATTATAATTGGGCCAAAATGGTCTTAAGATGGGTATGCAAATAGGAGGGAGGAAGCTGATGATTATGTGCCTGTGTACATCTGCAAAAATACTAACGTTCTGAGGGAGCTTTATACCTGAGTGTTTTCCAGCTGTCTTTTTCCATGTGGTTCTCTGGACCTTCACTTTCAAAGGATGCAATGAATAGAGCTAGTAAATAAAATAAGAACAGTCAGATACATGGGTTCTTTAACTGAAAATAAAATTCAAAAATTACAATATAATGTGTAACTTAGCAGACTTCATAATGAAGCTTATTCGCATCAGAAGCTGATATGGAAGTGATAATACTTATCAATTTTTTTTTTTATGTCACTTTTGCTTCATAGACATTCTGTCTGCATTTCAAAAAGTAGGAAGGCTCACTATAATGTTCAATAAAGGATTTTACCTTCTTCACTATAAATGGGTGCTGTGAGTAGATAGCTCTGGATCTTCTTGTCTTTTTCAAAAGGGCACTCGACCTGCTTCCATGTCAGGAAATCATGAATCTGTCTTGAAATTTCCCAGAATTTCTGCATGAGACAATTAAAAAAATATTATTAAAATCATATTTGTTTTCTTTCAAGTATTAGTTCTTTTGTTTCAGAGCCTCTCAGTCTTGCTCTTATTAATGCTTCTCTTATTATCCCATATTCAGTCTACTTCCTTGTTATCCTTTCTTCTCATTGCTATCTTCACCTCCCCACCTTGCTCCTAGTTCCTCATCTGTTGTTAGCCTCTCAAGTTTAGAACAGCATATCCCTGCTAACTGCCTGGGCTTCTCCGTTCAGTTCTTTTAATCATAAACCTTTTCATATACAATGAAGTGCTACTGACTTCTTTTCTCTGGTGTATCTCTAAGAGTTCCACTCTTGCTGGAGAGGAAGTGGGTCAGTAAATGTTTTTTAGTTACTTTACGTGTAAGTTGAAGCTAGGAAATGTATACTGTGACATAACTGATATTTTCATAAAGTGCATTTAAATTCAAGAAATAATCAAAATAACCAATAGCAACTATAGATACATTTTTCTTCCTAGGATTTTAAGAAATACAGAATTACTTAAGATTTGTCCTGTATAATCTGCATGCCTCCCTCCCCTCACCCAGGCTTAATAATGGCAAAAAAACTTTTGATTTTTGACAAGCTGTGGTCTTTTGGACATGTATGTTTATTAGTCAGGGAGAGAGAATCCAGAACCTGTAGAAAGTTTCTTGAAAACCTGATAAATACCATTTGCTAGTTACGTGTAGTGTTTATAGGTAGCTAACCTGATGATGTTACATCAGCTAATGCTTACAATTCAGGGGGAAGTTTCCTGTTACAATTTGATGTGATGTCTTGCTGCCACAAAAACTTACTTTCCACTCTTTACTGCCCTGCTTCCCCTCAGTCTATTTTGAACATAAGGCAGGGTACAGAGCTGAGGAGTGGCAAATTTGTCTGCCATTGTAAGTGGTACACTAAAATTCTTAGGTTTCTTAATTTCAAGAAGCTTCTCTTTCCAATTATCTATCATGACACTATTTATGTATTGCTTCAATAATTTCTATTTCTGGGGGTTTGGCTTCTGAAATTCTTGTTTTCTCCTCAGTCTTCTGACGCACTGCTTTTGGTAACAAATTAATATTATTCCAATCTGTTTATGTGAATTTTATGTTTTCCAGTGCATCTCTCTCATTTATGTAAAAGTAACAAAAAATAATCTCTATCTCAGTAAATTTAAAACTAATCTTTTAACTGAAAGGAATTGCATTTCAAGAGTTTTATGGATTCTCTTCTGTACATGCAATTATGGATCCATTAGATGTGTAAGATAAACATGGCAACTGGAAGCACTAGCTTTCACAGAGGCTTGGTGAAGTAATTTCCAGTAGATAATGATATTGCCTTGTCCAGATCACAGCAAAGCTGAAGGAATTGGTAATGCAATGAGGTAGGAGTTTAAAAGTGGCAAATGTTTTTTACGTACAATATTTAACTAGTGTTACAGTTTCTTTAATAGCAAAGTCCTACCTTGAAGTTTATCTGCCCATTGGGCAAGCGGTTTGCGTGTATTTTGTGCAGAAAGTAGATGTCTTTAATAAACAAGTTGAAGACTGGGATGACTATTTTCTCTCGATTGCTGTTGGCAGTCTGAGATCTCTGTGCTGCTCCTTGCAGGGCTGTGCGGTAATTACAAAAGTTGCTGGATGGATCCATGTGATGCTGTTTTTATGGGGGTAAAAAGACAGTCAATACATGGTTTCTAAAAATTAAAAATTTTGATCTAAGCATCAGAGAGTTCAATTCTTTATGAATATGGTGGGCTCCTTTTTAAACTTTAAAGATCAAGTACCTTATACTGATCAGGTGTGCAATTCAGGTTGCTCTAACGTCTATCTTGTTTGAGAGGAAGGTTCTGTACTGGCTTTACATCTATGCTTTGCTTCAGTCCTTAATGGAAGACTGGAAGGAAATGATAAATGACTACTGGAGCACAAAATTCTAACTCACCAGTCTTTCTGATGCAGATTTCACTTAAGTTTTGTTTTCATTCAGATTTCCATGAGATGGAGTACTCTGAAGTAGTTTTAAGGCTAGCAAAATGGCTTTCACTTGAATGAAAATTACCTTGATGTTAAATTGGAAAAAAATATGGTAGGAAGAAGTAACCTAAAGAAAACTTGCATTCACTTTTTTTTTACTGGCAAGTAGGGAGTTAGAAATTTAGGAATACTCTCAATAACATTTATATACTGGTGACCACTGACAGAGGTGCCTTGGCTATCTCTCTGATTTACTAATTCCACAACAGGGTTTTTGATGAAACTATTTGGTATATTTCTGTATAAAGCCTATACTTCATACATACCTCTAGAACATCAAATTTGGCTGTTTTGACCTTGGACCAAGTTTTCTTTAGCCGTGCTACAGGACTCAAGTTCATGCCAGCTGAATGGAGAGAACAGACAAAGAAAGAAACAGCTGAGTTGAAAAAAATATAGGGCTCTGTATCAGCACCACACATTGAAGGCAGTTCAGCTCAACAAATGAAACTTGTAGCTAACTCAGCCACTGACAGGTTAATCTGTCACTGGTAGGTAAAGCCCCTGTAAAAGTGTGCATTCTGCTGTGGTCAGCCCAGTTAGGACAAGTTTGAGCACAGTCTTTCAGTCAGGTTGTAAAATGGAGTGCCTTTTGCCATCTATGTTAAGGATACTCACAGATAATAGCCATCATTGAGTTGAAGTTTCCAATATTGAAGCATTCTCTTGCTACATCAATGAAAAATTCCACCATTCTTGTACGCTGCTTTTTTTTTACAACCTGAAAAAAAAAAAAAACCAAACCCCAAGATCTGTTAAGATGGCCTGAATTTTGGATGGGATGTTCAGTCAAATGCATTGTAACAGGTTGATTGACTAGACATTTCAAGACTTTATCCAGCTAAATCTTATGATAATATAGGCCTGAGGGTATTTTGTTGAGATTATTTTTAATAAAATAGCAGAAGTATTTGGGGCTGCTATCAATTATTTGTTTAGTTGTGACGAAGTAAATTTTGTTTATATATCGAGTTCAGTGTCTTGGGGTGTCTTGTTGTCAGATGCTGGAAGCACAAAAACAAGCACAAATCACAAAGCTAG